>NC_026002.2:76358346-76441313 GCF_000442705.2 Elaeis guineensis | reverse complement strand
TATTTATTTATAATTCATGTACTAATACAAAAGGAGTACAACCGTCAACAGACTGACGATTGGCTTTGGGACACTATTCCCAACAATCTCCCACTTGGCCTAAAGCCAATCGGTGCAGTATCTAATATCCATCTTTGACTTATAGTCGTTGAACTCCTTCACCGCAATGGCTTTAGTGAATGGGTCGGCCAGGTTCTCTTTTCCGTCGATCTTCTGAAGGTCGACGTCACCTCGATCCACGATCTCCCGGATGAGATGGTAGCGGCGCAGAATATGCTTCGTCCACTGGTGTGCCTTTGGTTCCTTCACCTGAGCAATGGCTCCAGAGCTGTCGCAGTAGAGCAGAACTGGACCAACAAGGGAGGGTGCTACTCCAAGCTCGATGATGAATTTCCTCAGCCACACCGCTTCTTTGGCAGCATCTGATGCAGCAATATACTCTACCTCGCATACTGAATCAGCCACAGTGTGCTGCTTGGAACTCTTCCAGCAGACAGCCCCATCATTAAGGATAAAAATAAATCCTGACACACTCTTGCTATCATCGCGATCAGACTGGAAACTAGAGTCTGTAAACCCTATAAGTCTCAAGTCCGATTCACCATATATAAGCCACTGGTCCTTAGTATTTCTTAAATACTTCAGGATGGTTTTAATAACCTTCCAGTGATTCTCTCCTGGATCAGATTGGTATCTACTCACTATCCCTAGTGAGTATGCCATATCTGGTCGTGTACATGTCATGGCGTACATGATAGATCCCACTGCCGAAGCATATGGAATCCTACCCATACGCTCTCTCTCTTGAGGTGTTGTCAGACAATCCCTCTTCGAGAGAGAAATTCCATGGCCTATCGGTAGATAGCCTTTCTTGGAATTTTCCATGCTGAACCTTTTCAGCATAGTATCAATGTACGTGGACTGGGATAAGCCAAGAAAGTTTTTGGATCTATCCCTATAGATCCTCATCCCTAGGATGTAGGAAGCTTCTCCCAGATCTTTCATGGAGAACTGTGATGATAGCCAAATCTTTATTCCCTGTAATGCAGGGACATCATTCCCGATTAAGAGAATGTCATCCACATACAATACAAGAAATACTACTACTGGACCATTAGCTCACTTATAAATGTAGGGCTCTTCTTCGTTCTTAACGAAGCCATACGTTTTGATCGTCCTATCAAAATGTATGTTCCAACTCCGAGATGCCTGCTTAAGTCCATAAATGGACCTCTGTAGCTTGCACACCTTAGACTCATCTGTGGATGTGAACCCTTCAGGTTGTATCATATACACCTCTTCGTCTAGCTCTCCATTTAGAAAAGCTGTCTTCACATCCATCTGCCAGATTTTATAGTCCAGATGGACAGCTATCGCAAGCATAATCCGAATGATTTGAGCATTGCCACAGGAGAAAACATCTCGTCATAGTCTATACCATAACGTTGACGATATCCCTTGGCAACCAGATGGGCTTTATAGGTCTCTACCTTTCCGTCTGCGCCCCTCTTCCTTTTGAAGACCCACTTACACCCTATGGGTTTTACTCCTTCGGTGGGTCAACCAATGTCCACACATCGTTGACCTTCATGGACTCCATTTCGGATTTCATGGCCTCTAGCCATTTCTCAGAGTCAGGTCTCTGCATTGCATCCATGTAGGTGATCGGATCTTCATCATTTTCATCAAGTTCGACAGGATCACCATCCCGGACCAAGAAACCATAGTATCTATCCGGTTGATGTGGTACTCTACCAGACCGCCTTAAGGGTGCATAATCAATGGGCTCCGGATCTGATCTAATCAAATCCGGTTCAGGTTCAGTAACATGTGTCGTTTTTTCACCTGTCGAACTTCGTCAAGTTCGACTTTAGAGGCAACAGTTCCTTCACTAAGGAACTCCTTTTCTAAAAAGATTGCCTTAAGGCTGACAAACACCTTTTGCTCATCAGCAAGGTAGAAATAATACCCTTTGGTCTCTTTTGGGTATCCTATAAAATTATACTTGTCAGACCTAGGTCCAAGCTTGTCTGTAATTAAACGTTTAACATAAGCGGACACTCCCAAACCCTAAGGTGCGAGAGTACTGGCTTACGTCCTATCCATATCTCATATGGCGTTTTGGCTACAGACTTACTCGAAACTCTATTTAGAAGGTAACAAGCCAATTCGAGCGCATATCCCCAGAGGAGATCGGCAGACCAGCAAACCCCATCATGGATCGAACCATGTCTAAGAGGGTCCGATTCCTCCTTTCAGACACACCATTATGCTGTGGTGTTCCAGGAGGAGTCCACTGAGAGAGAATCCCATTCTCCCCTAGATACGTCAGAAACTCATTGGAAAGGTATTCACCTCCTCGATCAGATCGAAGAGTTTTAATACACTTCCCAGTTTATTTTTCTACCTCATTTCGGAATAGTTTGAAATTTCAAATGATTCTGACTTATGCTTCATTAAATAGACATACCCATACCTAGATAGGTCGTCTGTGAAGGTTATGAAGTAGAAAAATCCACCTCTTGCACTTGAGCTCATGGGTCCACATACATCAGAATGTACCAGACCTAAGATTCACTGGCTCGCTCATCCTTTTCCAGTAAAAGGTGACTTGGTCATCTTCCCAAGAAATAGGACTCACAGGTTGGAAGTGATTCACAATCACTAACTTCAAGAATTCCTTCTTGAGCCAACCTATTTATCCTGTTCTTATTGATATGACCTAGCCTACAGTGCCAAAGGTAGACTTCTGACACATTATCTATTCTAGAGCGTTTACCGAAGTTTTGAACCACATTAACAGGCTGTGATAGTAAGTAAATTCTATTATTTAATTATCCAACAAATATTGTAACACCATTCAAAATGATATTAAATATTTCTTTTATTAAAAAATCATAACCGTACATGCCAAAAGCCTACATAAATAATATTTAATAAAAAACTTGGACAATAGTGACATTCACTCAGAATTACATTACGAGAATTGATTACAAGACTCATGATTCCTAAAGCTAGAACTGGAACTTTGCTTCCATCTCCAACGTTCAGGAACCTCTCGCCTTCATCAAATCTCCTACTGACCTGCAGACCTGCATCAAATTACAAATATGATAAGGGCTTCCGGTATCCAATACCCAGGCAGTAGTATCACAAATCGAAAAGTTGCAAGGAGTTATCATATAATTACCTTGCTTCTTCTTTGCCTGTTGGTCCAGGGAGGCAATGTATTGAGGACAGTTCCTCTTCCAATGCCCCTGCTTCTTGCAAAAGAAGCACTCCGCCTGGCTCTGGTCGTGCTTGCCTTCTTGGTCTACCCTGTGCTACTGTCCCAGCATAGATTGCACCTTCTTATTTTTCTTCTTCTTGTTCTTCTTCCCCTTCCCAAAGGGTTACGACGAGAAGAAGACCCTCCCACTACATTCACCGACTCTTATGGAGTTGGTGATCCTTCTCAAAGTTCTGCAGCAACCCCAACAATCCGTGGTAGTTTACTGCAGGCTTTGTCATTCAAAATGAGTAAGGAATGGGAGGAAGGACTTGGCAAGGAATTAAGAATCGCATCCTTACCGAGCTGCTCGTGCAGAGGAAAGCCCAATTTGCTTAGGCACTCAATCATCTCGATCATGTACAGTACATGATCAGTGACTGAGGCCCCATCCCTCATCCGAGCATTGAAAATAGCACAACTAGTTTTGTGCCTTTCAACGTCGTCAGGCGTGCCAAAGGAGTCGTTCAATATTTGAAGCATCTCCTGTGGCTGGGCGTTCTCAAACCTTCAGCTGAACTCGTCATTCATTGCTGGCAGCATAATACATCGAACGGTGGTGCGGTCATTGAGCCACTTCAAGTAAGTGTCTCGGATCGTCTTACTAGCGTTCGGAGCTGGCTCCTCAGATGCTGGATCCGTTACTACATAAAGGATCCGCTCATGCTCAAGGACGATTTTCAATTTTCGATACCAGCTATCGAAATTGGGTCCCATGAGCTTGTCATTATCTAATAATGACCGGAGCGACAGGGTAGTGGCCATAGCTGCATAAAGGAAAATGAGACCTCTATTAGTACATAAATTAATACTAAAGACTTAGACTTTAGTCTAAAGTTTTTTCAATATTTTTACGAACTAGTAGCCTCATCCTCCAATTCGAAGAATTACTTTAATTCTTTAATGGGTACTAGAATCCACACAGACTACACACGAGCCCAACTTTGGTTGGTCAACCCATGTGTATCTATGGGTAGGTTCTTAACCAGTTGTTTCTCTAAACAACTTCTAGTAATTGATTTTGCCCCAGAACCTAATCAGTAGGCTTTGGCCTTCACTGAAAAGATCTGGTTAGGTCCAACCATTAACATGACTTAATTTAGTGAATCGGACCAATAAATGATCAGGCCCGACTTTGGCCGACCAACCTAACCACCATCAGAAAGACTCAATCAAATTATCATTTTATGAATAATAATTTCATTAGCCAATGAGCACCAGGCCTTTGGGCCTCCAATGATCATTGAACTAATGGACTCATTATCACTCACTTAATGGGAGGCTATGACTTAGTTATCATTATAACTTAATCATTTTAGGGACCTAATAATTTTGAGGATTTTATTAAAGAATAGTAGAGAAGATATCATCCAGCCAATTTCAATCCTCCCACTGACTTCACCAAGTCAGATTAAAAAAAGATTTAATTAAAGCTGGCATTAGGAGCACCTAAATCAGTCACACTGATTTACCTAATGACATGGGTGAGCTCTAATCACCAAGTGATCTAATCAAAATCAAACTTACCAGATTGGCCAGGTAAGTGAGATCAGTGGTGGGATTTGCCATTAACTCGTCAATGATCGAATCAATGCGAGTAGCTCCCGCTTAAGAACCACTGGTCAAAACTGCCGAACTTACCTTAGACACCAACCGGTTCATTAGTTTTAATTTTGATCAACTTAGTAAATAGGGCTCCACCGCGTAGCCATGAATTAAGTCCAATATGTCTAGTTAAAGACATGGACCCATTCAACTACAACTATTGAAGTTGAGTCTAGAGTATCCTTGACCTAATCTAATTCAACTTTTGATTAGATTTGACCAATTACTCCATTTAGTCCATTTTTTAAGCTAACC
The DNA here is from genome assembly GCF_000442705.2 of Elaeis guineensis. NCBI lineage: Eukaryota > Viridiplantae > Streptophyta > Magnoliopsida > Arecales > Arecaceae > Elaeis > Elaeis guineensis. Next base: position 76,436,185 of record NC_026002.2, on the reverse strand, counting down.
TTAGGTCTAACCCAATTATGGACCTAATTCATCTAACCCATTGACCCACAAGTTTATGCAATTGTCTTAGGTCTTAATTCACAATTCTAGACCTACTAGACAACACTTAATTTTTTAATTAAGTACTTGGGCTGATGGGTCAGGGTTTGGCATTTCGAAAATAATTTTCAAATTTTGAAAGATTTTATTTTTTGTTCACCAAATGTGTTGACTCATTTCACAAATGGGTCAGCACAATTCATAAACAGCAATCCTATTGCTCATTTCATAACAGAAAATAACTCAAAATAAATCATAAATTTTTTTTAGATCTAATCTAACACATTCATGATAAATTTTATAATTAAGTCCTTTCGCTGCTTCATCGGCATGGGATATAATTGCATCGGCACCCCTACCGCCATAGGAGACCCCATCGAATGGGAAGAGAGGGCCTTTAAACCCTACTTTTCTCCTATGACCGGACGGCCATGGCAACCAACCCAATTAGATTACTTGCTACTTGGATCAAGTATATCTAAATATACCAATTTCAAAATTTAAATTTTGAATTTCAAATTTCAAATTTCAAATTTTAAATTTCAAATTTGAGATTTCAACCAAATTTTAAATTTTGAATTTTCAATCTTTGAATTTTAAATTTTGAATTTTGAATTTCAAATTTCAAATTTTGAATTTTAAATTTCAAATTTCAAATTTGAGATTTCAACCAAATTTCAAATTTTGAATTTCAAATTTGAAACTTCTAACAAATTTCAAATTTCAAATTTTAAATTTCAAAATTTTTAAATTTTGAATTTTAAATTTTTGAATTTCAAATTTAAACTTATAGATTACACCTTAATCTACGCATGCATATGTATATCATATTCTAGAACCATGCTCTGATACCATTTGTAGCGAAAATTTTGTGCAGGGGTAAAATGATAATTTTAAAACTTTTTCAAAATTACTATTTTACAGTGGAATTATTAATTAATCTCATTAATTAATACTAATTAATCCTACACTAGGATCTAAATATGATACAACAGCATGCATTTAAATTTGAAATTTAAATTTGAATCAGTAAACCTTTTATAGTACTGTGTTCAGAACACATCACCTTTTGCGGGTAATCGATCACCATAATCTGATCACCGTCGGAGGGCTCTGATCATCACGTCGCAGCCACACAAATGTCTGACCTCTGTGGATCATCCACACGAAGCTCCCGTCTGATCAGCTCCTCACGAATGCTAGTTCGTGATTTCACCCTTTTGATGGCAGATGTTGATCGAACTCCTTCGATCGATGTGTGCCGACTTCTCAGATGCTCCGGATCATCTGCATAGTTGCTTGAAAGGTTGATGGATCTCTCTCTGAAATTTGGTGGACTCACGACACTCGTGGCACACCAATCTCACTTTCCGATCCCTAGGTAGAAACCCTAGGGTACACACCAAAAACCCTGCGCCCAATGTTCTCTCTTTTCTTTCTTTTTCTCTCAGAAGGTTTTGGACCTTCACCTCACACACAAGCCTTCCTCACGCCCCACTTTCTTTCTCTTAATTTTTCTGCACACGCCCCACCTTTCTTCCATTTTTAAAACAACGTCGAACGTGTCTTATCCGCGTGAGAGGATAAAGACAAGAGATTACACATTTGAATTCAAATCAAATTTGAATTCAAACAAAAATCAACTTATCCCTATCCTTTTGGGCATGAGAAGAGAAGGGGCGTGGCTCTTTGTGCATAGAAAATATTTTATGAGAAACCTTTTCTCGTGTAAGTAATGTGGCGCACAAAATGGATAAGGATGAAGGGGCAAGTGATAAGTTATCCATTCAAATTCAAACATGCTTTGAATTTGAATGGCTAACTAATTATTTTATCCATCCATATGGCGCACAAATGAGGGCGTGGGGAAGGGTTTTGCGTGAGAAAACTTTCACGAGAAGTTTCTTCTCGTGAATTCAAATGGGTGCAAGGAAGTTGGGTGTCGCAGGGAATTTAAAACAAGGTGGTTTGATTCAAATTGAGCCAACCTAATCTAAATAGGTTAAGCACAATTAGAATAGATTAAACCCAACATAATTAGGCTTAATTAGGCTCAATAAAATTTTAATTAAATCAGGAATTAACTAAGCCTAACTCCTGATCAAATCAGGGACTAAACCACCTTAGCGATTAGGTCAACATTTAACCTAATCGGGTCAATCCAAACTGAATCCAATTCAATTGGACTTGATCCAAAAATAATTACTCAATCAAATTGAGTTAATTAGCGATCAAATCACTAATTAAACCTCTCATAAATATTGAGTCCAAATCCGATGGGCAATCAGGCATCAGAGACCATCGATATGAAACCCTGATCAAAGAATTCAAATTTCAAATTCAAAATTTGAAATTCAAAATTTTGACCCCGGTACCCAAAATGTGTGGAACTCATGATCAGAGAATTCTAATTTTTAATCATAGAGTTTCAGACAGATAAGACTCATAATCAGCCATCAGATCAGAAAGGAACCTCTAATGTGTGTGACCCCGCAGGTTCGAACCTAAGCCGGTAGCACAGGAACCAATTCCTGTACTAATCGAAGTGACCATCTAGCAATGATATCCGACGACCGGATAGGTCGAATAATCACAATCGCAACATTCAGAACCTACGTGAATATGGTTACCGTATAATTCATCCCTTTTGACCCCTGTGTTTAGGACGACTCAGGGTTAAACTGTCAACCCTGATGATATCATCCGAATCATGCTCGACTCAATTAGTCCTGTGACTCCTCACTAGGACTATCCTGGCCAAGGTTTTGCTAAATTGAAACACGACTGTACACAGCTCCTAAACTGGAGTGGTCAATCCCATCTTGACACACGCACCGACAAGTCAAGTACTTGACTACATCCAGCAGCCTTCCATCACTGAATTAGAAATTCAGGTAGTCCAGTGCCTAAGTGCAGTGAGTTGCTTGCAAGTCACCGTGGCGGTCTCAGGTCGGAGGGATATTTATACCCATATCCCATCGGAGCAAATCTTAACAGCAGAAATAGCTCCAGAGTTGGTCACGTTCAGTGCAGATGTACCATTACATCTCACCTGTATGCCATACCAGTGTCTCCACACTCTTTGGTTATGAGAACAACCAACCCATATGGCACACAACGACCTATACTCGATAAACGTTGTCGTCCTTGGTAACAACGTATCATTTGGTCGCGAACATGTTTAAGGACTAAGCGACAAATCCTCCTTTGTCGAGTCTAAATGGTCCTAAGGACTTCACCACAACACAGGAGTTCATTAGAAGATGAAATATTTGTGATGAAAAAATACCAAAATAACTTTTATTTATTTATAATTCATGTACTAATACAAAAAGAGCACAACCGTCAACAGGCTGACGATTGGCTTTGGGATACTATTCCCAACAGATATCTCATCACCTAAAGATGGACCAATCTATCGACCAATAAAGCAAAAGAAATAGAGTTTTGCCCTAGTCAAGCCTAAAGAGTTCTGAGCTGGTGATCTGGTGATGTGGCGAACCAAAGTCTCACAGCCTACCGAGCAAGTGCTAAAAGGAGGGCTATCGCCCAACTAAAGGTCCTTATCGGATAGATGAAGTGGTATGCCTAGAAACTTATAGGCTAAAGTAGCTCGACGAGACTCCAATCTTCAGGCTATGGAACTCAGTGAACCTCAGCATATATTACCAATGATGTAATAATATTTTTCATGAAAATAAAACTAGCAGGGCCATCAACTTACGATGGACGTCAGAGTCCTCTAAGAATTGCCTCCTTCTTTTACTTAAGATCCTGAACTATAACTACGATTAACTAATATGAGGGCTAACTTACTAGACCCTCAAGAAGATTTTGACGACTCTGAGGTGGGGCTAATTTACTAGACCCTTGCAAAGCTTGAGTCACACGAGAAGTGGAGGAAGACCCTTGAAAAAATTTTTGGAGAGATAACTAATCAGACCCTCAGAATACTGTCGATAATACAAGATGCCGTAGGCACAAGCTCGCTGTTGACACATACTGTCTTTCACATGAAGACGAGAAGTGCTAGATGCTGTAAGTACAAGATCGTCGTAGGTATATAACGTCACTCATGAGGGCTAACTTATCAGACCCTCAAGAAGACCTCGATGACTTCGAGATGGGGCTAACTTACCACATCCATGCAGAGCTCGAGTCGTACGAGAAACAGAGGGAGACCTTTGAGAAAATTTTTAGAGGGATAACTAATCAGACTCTCAGAATGTCATCGAGAGTGCAAGATGCCATAGGCACAAGCTTGCTGCTAGTACACACTGCCTCTCACGTGAAGATGAGAAGTGCTAGATGCCGTAGGCACATAACGCCACTCGTGAGGGCTAACTTATCAGACCCTCGAGAAGATCTCGACGACTCTGAGGCAAAGCTAATTTAATAGATCCTTATAAAGTCTGAGTCGCACAAGAAGCGAAGGGAGACCCTTGGAGAAACCTTCGGAGGGATAACTAATCAGACCCTCAAAATTTTATCAAGAGTGCAAGATACTGTAGGCACAAGCTCACTGCTGGTATACACTACCTCTCATGCAAAGATGAGAAGTGTTAAATATCGTAGGCATAAGATCATCGCAAGCACACAATGCCACTTGTGAGGGATAACTAATCAGATCCTCAGAATACCGTCGAGAATGCAAGATGCCGTAGGCACAATCTCACTATTGGCACACACTGCCTCTCATATGAAGATAAGAAGTGCTAGATGCCGTAAGCACAAGATCATCACAAGCATACAACGTCACTCATGAGGGATAACTAATCATACTCTCGGAATGCTACTGAAGAGCCCTAAGCACAAGATCGTTGCCGGCACACACTAACTTTTTAGAAGAAGAATAAAAAGATGGACAATGTATGGCTAGAGGTATTACCTCAACAGTGCTCCTTCCACTTGAGATCTCAGACTTAAGAGTAGGGGGTAGTGTTGAGATGATTATTATGATACCTCAGATCCATAGATGGATAATCAGATTCCATTCAAATTACTCTAAACTGCTCTAAATATGTTCACTTCAATCGAAGTTGTCCTAAATATATCTATGCTAAAGCTGAGTTACCTATAACTTTATTCATACTGAGCTGAGCATTGAATATTTTCTCATACTGATCTAAGCATCTATTTGTGCTATTCTTTACAAGCCGAGCAAAATTCACAAAATCTACACATACAAATTTAAAATTGGAAATAAAGCAATGACTTTCAAAACAAAGCATTCCTTGATATTCATTAAAGTCTTTATAAAGAAAAAGCCGATGCTTGAAGCACTTTACAAAGAAAAAATCGATGCTCGAAGCACTTTACAAAAAAAAAGCTGGTGCTCTAAGCACTTTACAAAGAAAAAGTTGGTGTTTTGAACACTTTAGAGGATAGTTGCTTGAAGCACCATCTTGAAAATAAGAGAAGAAAACAAGAAAAGAAAGAAGAAGAAGAAGAAGAGGAGGATAGGATAACAGAAGAAGGAGAGGATGATGGCAAAAGATGGAGAGGAAAAAAAGAGAAGAAGATGAGGAGGGATGTCCCGCTGCAATCGACGGAGCATCAGATCGGCCAGATGAGCTGGTTCGATCTTCGTTCATTGAGAACTTCGCCTCCTCACCATCCAGATGAGTTGACTTAATCTTCATCCATCAAGGTTTCTACCTCTTCGTTGGTATTGCTAGTCTGTATGCCATGAAGTTTTAGATACAGGCCTTACAATCATCAAAGCCCTAGATGAAGGCGACGGCGGTGACGTCGAGCATTTTCCTCCTGAACACCATAGAATTTCGATACTCTGCAATGCAGTGCTCCCGAATTGCAGACTGAATGTGCTCAAGTTGATGGGGGAGCTTGGTCACAGGAGGCAAAGGAGAGGGGGCCCCATGAGAAGAAGATGCGTCGGCCCATCTAGCTCTCCCTCTTTCATGGGCTAAATATCTCCAACGGGCATCCCTTGCAAAGGCATTTTGCTCTTTTACCCATTGCTTAATTAACTCCAAGGATGGTAGATTCGAAGGCAATAATATGGCAGCAGGCGAAGAAGGGGACTTCTTCCCACAGAAGGAGGAATAGCAATCCCTTTGCTCTTTGATTTCCTATTTATAAGCACTAGCAGCCATATCAATCATCAATCGATGCTTTTCAGAAGTTAATGATCAAGCAATTAATCATGTGCCTTCTCCAGAGTGGGAATAAATTCCTGTGATGTTTTGCAAAACAAAATATGCCCACATGGTGCATCTTCATAGATCCTGTGCTATCTTTCAGGTGTGGTCTTATCGAATGAGTGATCGACCATCATTTTTCATAGTCGTTCGTATTTAAGAAAACAGAATAAGGTTACCATTCAATTAAATTACCTCAGATCGGTATAAATAAGTTCGATATTCACAAAGCCAAAGTATGACAAAAAAGATTCTACTTATTTTATTCCTTTCAAAATTCTCTTACAATAACTTTAAAATACGAAAAAAGAAAATACAGAATTACAGGATGGTGCGTAAAGCTGAGGTGTCGGTCGTTGAGACATCCACTGCGGTAGGATCCCAGATTTCATCTAAAAAATTCAAGTCAAGATCTGGATATTTGGCAGCAACTCGGACTCAGATAGACTGCCTTCCGACGTCATAGGCGTTGGTGGAATATTCAGTACTTTCTTCCTCATATTCTTTTGAGGTCTGAAAGTCCTCCATAGCCTAAGAAGCGGTCTCAACTGTTCGCTTCTCCTCTGCCTCCAATCGAACCTTCAACTTTCTTATTTCTTTTTGCAGGCGAGAGTTCTCCTCACAAGTGGCTGCATTCCTCTTTATCTGAGCTTCGAACTCTGCTACTTTGCCCAGCAGTCGAGAATTCTCCTCAACAATCTTCCTTAACACCACCTCAACATCTTCAACTCTCCTCTCAACAGTGCCAGCATTCATGGAGATTTCTTCGACTTTCTTCTCGACCTTCTCTTTTGCTCTTTTGAGCATCTCAACCTTGAGTCTAGACTTCTTCACCTCTTTGGTCAGCTCATGGGAGCTTTCAATGTATCCGTTCAAGTAATGGATGAGCTGGTAAGTAAAAAAAATTATAAATGAGTATACAGTAAGTACTAAATGAGAAAGTCCCAATATATCCGGATGAGGCAATCCACGACTCCTCTCCTTATCTCCCTCCGAGGAACATTCAGCAGCTCGTTCGCATCGATAGGGAGGAGCAATCCAGAGAGTAGCTCGCTCGTCAGTGTGGGATCCCTTAGCACTGAAGTTTCAAGCTTCAGTCTGGCTAGCACAGTTTCAGACATGCCGGCAACCTCGGCTGGTGCCTTATCTGAGGAGAATTCGATCGTAGGTGAAGCTGGTCGGGTCAGTAAGCTGGAAGGAGTAGGTAGGCTCAGAATCACCTCCTCCAAACCTTAGTCTGCATGGCCCACCCAACAACCTGTGATAGCTGAGGTGGTAGGCGAGCTACTTTTCACTCGCGTAGTCTCATAGCTTTTCAGATGAGAAGGTTCAGACTCTCTGACCTTCAAAGTTGGTTGTTCGAGATCCCTGACTCTGGTCCGGAGGCTCCGTCCGATGGTGGGCTTGGCACCTCTTTTTCGCAAGATTTTTCTCTTCTCCTTGGTGGGCTCGAGCTCTTCCCAACATCCAGCTCTATGATTGTGGTGATCAAATTGTAAGATGAATAGAGCCAGAAGATTTAAGGCCAAGACAGTTGACTCGCGTACCTTAAGGAGCGACTTGGCTAATACCAATATTTAACTCTAAAATTCTGAAGCCTCAGAGAACTGCCATCTCTTACTCCAGGCTCTCGTTTATCGAAGGTTCCTTTAGCGTAGTCTCTCGGGGTTCGTGTCGGATAGTAAAATTTTAATTTTTGCCTGATGTCTGCGAGATGAAGAGAAATCTTGACTTCCAGCCATGTATGGTGGAAGGCATATCCAAAAATATCAGATGGAAGCCATCCTTCTTCTTTCACGGAGTCACGTATCACCACCCGCGCAAGTCTGGATGCCGTTTAAGGCTGAAGAGAAAATAAAAAAATGTGACATTTGGCATAATCCCAACCAGCATGCATCATGCAGTGAAGCCACAGATATGCCGCCATGCATTTGGTGCCACCGTACATGATGATATTTTAAAATATTAGAGGAGCGCCACAAAAAAAAGGTGGAGAGGAAACCTCAGCCCAGCTCGAAAGTACTCCTCGTAAAAGTCTATATGTCCTGAAGGCGGACGACAGACTTGATCATCCGATCCCAAAATTTTAAGTTAGAAAATGGGAGGTATTTGATATTACTCATACAGCACAATTATATCCCGCTCCATCAACTCTGATTTAAAATCCAACGGTGCAAAGTTAGGCTCCACAGTGGCCATCTCTCTCTCTCGTACAGGAAAGCCATGAAAGGATGAAGAAGAGAGGAACCCACAATAGAAGAAGAAGATAATCAAAACTTTGCAAGACTCGCATCTCGTTTTGTCTGAAGATTTTAAATAACCTCAGACTTGAATGAAACCTTCAAGAGCCATCTCCCATTAGTGCATTAATACCAATGGTATTAATGCAGGAGACGTGCATCGACAGAAGACTAGCATATGCATGACACGTGAAGACTGCGAATGGACGTGATTGCTACCGTCGATATGGTAGTTAATATCAATGACAGACGAATCACACTTTATGCCACTTTCGAAGGAATGTGTGCAGACATGCGCTAATTCCTCCTACATAGATGCAATTCGAATTTCAATCTTTTCAAAATTTGTACGACAGGTATAGAATTTCATCCCAGATCAGAATGAGAATTATAATCTCTACTATGTTTGCAATTCTAACTACAGCTAGAACCAGCTCAGATTTTCATCCTAACTTCAGCTCGGCTTATGCCTTGCTTGAAGCATAACAGGGGTTAAGTATTCGCCTGGGCTATTACTCTAATCAAATTTTGTAGTTATAGCCAAAGGCTGAGTATATATTAAATACTTTGATTCACATATTTAAAAGCATGATTCTTATTCATCAAAAGAAGAAGAATACATTTGTTCTTGTGGAGATTCTATTACAAGATCAAAGGCCTCGAATCACAGAGAATAAAAGAAGAAGAACATAAATCACTCTTTAGGGGGATTGCCGGGGCGGTCGTCTGTGGGATGGTATTTCTCGATGCTGATGATGCTTTCGTTCTGGATGGCTGCATCGATCTTGTCCACCTCATCTAAAAAATGGAACGTCATTATAAATCTTGATCGATTATCCGACGACATCACTTGTAAATCTTTATCCAAACAATCTATATGAAGATGCTTGATGAAATCAAGAGGAATGTACACCTGGGCAATAGACTTACACTTCTTGAAGCCCACGAAGAATGCCGCCTTGCAAGCTTGGGCTATCATCTTAGCCTCTTCCTTCTCCAGTTGCTTTCTCCTACTTTTAGCATTTTTGAGTAAAACCCCCTGATCTATAAATTTGCCCTAGAGAAGCTTATGACTTACCTTTCTCTCTTCCAACCTCTTTTTCATGTGCTCCACCTCCGATCCAATCTCCTGGACTCCCGAGAGTAGCTCTGGAGAGACCTGAACCCCCTTGAAAGTGGAGTGCCCGTCTCCTCGAGGAGCCCTCTCTCCATGGCTTGTTCCTTCGGAGATTCTGACCCTCTTGGATAGACCATTACTGGGGCTCCTTCGAGGATGAGTTTCAAGACAAGAAGAATCTCTTCTCACTTCAAGTGTCCTCCTCAGGTGTCCCAGGTCATCATGGGTCTTACAGTCTCTCTCAGCCTCAGACCTCCGTCTCTCAAGGGTTTTAATCCTTCCTTCAAGGTCTTCAATCTTCCTATCGGCTCTAGATTTCTGTTATTTGAGGGCCTCAATCTGTCTTTCAGCCTATCATAATTTTTCGTCCCAATGGAGAATCGACTCTTGAGCCTCTTAAAGAGCCTCTTTTGTAAAGCTAAGCTCCTTGACCAGCTTAGTATTATCCCTCTCTAGATGCTTTAATCAGTATTTCAGCAAGTCGATCTCCTCCTCCATCACCGGAACATCGAGGTTGGAACTAACGAGGCTTGCTAGATATTGATCTACATATACAAGGGATCTTAAGGCATCGGCAGATCGCTTCTCCCCCCTTTGTTCATTGTGAAACAACCTCTCAGCTGGCAGTAGGAGGTTCCTCAAGTATTTCACCATGGATTAAAGGCTCTCTTCTGTGAATGGAGCACAAGGGGTCAAATCTGAGGGTTCTGCATGAGCAGTGAATGCAACAAAGTATCCAGTAGGAGTCGCCATCTTTAGAGATCCCCCAGTCGGAGCTATCTCATTCGGATCTCTTTCGGAGCATCCCTCGATGCTCATTTTTGATACCATCTCCATCGGCTCCCGATCGACCGAAACTTCTCCTAGAGAATCCTGCATCACGGCTTCCAATAGTAGGGCCGTGGGCTCAATGGTAGGAGTGGTATATTCTTCTTTCCCGATCGTGAGTCCCGTTTCAGCAACCAAAACCAAAACCTACCTCCTACGAGCTAGAATTTGCTCGAGTCTCTTCACGCACTGTGAATCTATTTTGCTTGAGGGAATCGTGATGAATAATCAGTACAAAAAAGATCTATAGCTACCTCTGCAGATCTATGATTATCTGTGCCTTCAAAGCACAAATTTAAAGGATGAAGAAAATAAAAAACTATCGTAAAGTGATTAAAACCTCGAAAAGACCGTCGTTGGAGTGGTCCCATTAGTTACTGTCAGTCGCATTAGGCTAATGTCATCCGCTTTAAATGTAGAAGCTAGAAGCACGTGGCATTGTATATGAGGTACTTTTAAAATACTCCTTTCATCTGATTCTTAAACTCAGGAGTAGGAGGGTAGTGTTACGGTGGTTACCGCGAGTGCCTCAAATCAGCACTATATCATAAGACATTTCAAATTCTAGGGTCATCAACTCGATCGTTGACCACCGTATAACCTGAGGAGTCCATCTCAATGCTAAGCTGAGGCATCCCCGAGATCTGATCTGTATATGAGCTTCTGAGCCGACTTATCTCTTCAACATGCATGACAGTTGTCTATCCCGAATAGATAAGATTTGGCGTAACCGTCTTTCCTATTCTTACGGGATCGACAAAGGACTGAACTATCTCTTCCAGTTTGGCATGTTCAACAGCTTGGTGATCTCGGGATCAGACAATCTCACAGCTAACAATCCAGCTGTCTGGCATCCTTCTATATAAACAACCAAAGTCCCGAGGACCCAGGTAAGTCCAATCAAATCCATCTCAGAGAATTCGTTGCTATTCTTTTGTTCTCTATTTTTCTGACTTGAGTGTTGGAGGGTCTTCGTTGGAGCTACAACTTTCGGTTTGAAACTTATTTTGTAGGTTACTCCAGTACCAGCAATGTCGCGTGAGATGTCCAGATATCCATCTTTCGATCTCATTTTTCAATCTCGATCGATCTAAGCAGCAATAATACTATAATAAAATGATATTAATATAAGCTCCGATACTGAAATAGCAAATCCTCAGCTAGATATTAAGAGCAAAGCAATTCAGTGTCCATTGGACCATTTGATGGTCTGACACAGCATGGTGCACACCTTACAGGCTGAGGTTCCAGAAGAGATGCATTTTAAGCGTGCGCCTGTCTTATTTGTGTGTCATTCATCTTCCACATCCTAAGACTGTGACACATAGCCAACTTGAAAGCTAGCATTGTTACTCCGGGAGCCGGTATGTCGGCAATGATTAACAGTTGACAAGAAGCTTCACGCCATCGAATTCTTCTCCATGAGACAACTGTCCCACCCTTCCTAACATCCATGAGATTGACCTGAAGGGCTGTGACTTGGACTTTTAGAACTGTGACCCCATAAGACTTCGTCCGGCCGCAAAAAATTTCCACGATTCCCATCCGTGCAACCATTAGAGGCCAATCATTGGCTACTAGAGTCATGAGAGTTATTAGACACTGATTTGGATAGCCGAGGGCAAGCCCATCCTCATCCATTAATTGCTCTGCGGCTTTGATGACGAGACCAAAGATAATAATAACACCTGATTATGACTGGATTATATTGGCAGAATATTAGTGCCCCACGTATATGATTGAAGCTTTTCCTTACTTTCCTTCTTCTTGTTTTTTTCTTTTTTTCTGTTTTGGGAATGAAAGGGTCCTACCTAAAATGATGATCATTGTTGAAGCAAAGGATGAATTTCGTTTTAAAGGTAAATTTGCATGTTGCTGGTTCTACCAATAGATACATCAAAATTAAAAAAAAAAAAAAGAAAACTAAAAAAAATTAAAAAAAAATCTACCAGTAGGTCATGCGTCTAAAAGAACCATATTCCATGGAACATAATGCTTCCTTTTATGTTAGCTGTTATAGAAACCCTGCAATGTCTCCATGCTGGGGTCAGAGAAGTTCTACACATTTTGTGATTTGTGAGATATTGACAATAGATTATCGAGTACCATACATTTTAGTTTACTCTTTGAAAAATGAGAGCAATTTAAAATCAGCGATAGCCATTCAAATTTAAAAAAAAAAAAATCTGCACCATTGAATATGATTTACATTATAAAAATGTCAAGAAATCAAAATTTATGTATTTTGATAATATCTAATCTAATCAAGTAGGTACGAAAATGGACGATTATAATACCATGATACTATATTTTACTATGCTTTGATTCTTTCAATCTACTGAATTTAAAATTTTTTTATATTTTAAGATCTATAAATCATAATCCAAAAAGTGAATTTTCAATATATGTGCCCTATAGTATATTTTACTACATTAGCATAATTAATATCGATTAAAGACCTCCAAAATATATGAATTTTGGTTTCTAGGCATTTCTTTTATTGTAAATCATATTCAACAATTTTGATCTCTTAATGTGAATCCTTTTTATTGTTTTACAATAAAAGTAATTAGGAAGTGTTTGGTTGCGATCAGAATCAGAATGGATTGGAATTAGAATCAGAATGGCCTAATCTCCTGAAGCATTTGGTTCGTATCCAGAATCGAAATCAAAATAGGAATGGATGATTCCCATTGTTGCTGTTTAGTTCATTTAAAGGAATCGGAATCAAAAATATTATTTTTTAAAAAATAATATTTTATTTATTATTATTATTATTATAAGATAAACGGGTGAGGGGGGATTTATTTTTTTTCCTTCCGTCTTCCTCTCTCTTCCCATGGCATCACCGCGCCCAACCCCCCACCTCAGTCGATGCAAACCGTAGCTCCTTCATGCTGTCCCCTGCCCCTTCCCCCCAGCTCCCCGCATCTCCTCCGCCCCACATCCCGGCCCCCCTCGTGCCTCCTCCACTTTTCTGTGCCCCCCTAACCCCCACCCGCAACCTGCCACTCCTCCGAGCCACCACTCCCCCCCCCCCGAGCCCCCTACGCCTCCTCTACTTCTCTGCACCACCCCCTCTCCCATCCTCACCCTTGCGGGACCAGCACCTTCTCTGACCCACCCCCCCAAACCCTTGGTAGTCCGCGGCTCCCTCATGCCGCCCCCCTCCCCCCTCCTCGATGGCCTGCACCTCCTCCGAGCCACCACCACCCCTCCAAATCCTCTAGTGATCCGCGGCTCCTCCGCCCTCTTCCCTTGCATCCAGCATTGGCGCCTCCTCTCCACTCTCGGTCCCACCTCTCCGACGAAGCCCGATACCATCCTCGACTTCCTCCGTCGCCGCACCGGCCTCTCTATCCCCCAACTCCGCCGCTTCGTCCGCTGCCGCCCCTCCATCGTCACTGCCGACGTCCTCTCCAACCTCCTCCTCAAGCTCTCCCTTTTTCATTTCCTCCCCTATCCACGACGCTCGCACCCCATGTCCCACATCCGATGAGTTTTTTTTTTTTTAAATTTCATTCTAGTAGAATGAGATTTTGACTCCCTTGAGATGAGGCCGGTTCGGCTACAGAAAGGAATGGATCATTCCCATTCCTCTCTGAAATGAAAATCAGAATGAAATTTTTCTCAACCAAATATTTGGAATGGGAGCCATCTATTCCGATTCTTATTTCAGATCTTAATTACCTCAACCAAACACCTCCTTAATGTAAAGCGTATATTCTGATATATATAGTGTATATATATACTATATTGCATATGATTGAAGGTATGATTATGCATCACAACACTTGGAGTCATTTTGATAAGAGCATGCTCCTAATTAGAAAGTGTGCATGTTAGTAGAAATATTTCCTATTTAATCATACTACCAATAGTGTCAATAAGGCAGAATTTAAGAGGTGAAAAAAAAAATATTAAACATAAAGCAACATGTATGGTTCACACAATCATATATTTCAGGGAAGCTCCTGAGTAGAGCGATGTCATTACAAATTCAGTCCAATATGATCCCAGAATCCAGCTGTAGAGCACTTTCATCTGAAGTGGAGAGCTTGCCTCTTTCCATCCAGCCAGGCAGGCGCTAAACTACAAATTAGAGGTGTCATTAAAAAACCAAAATATTAGCTTGCTTCCAGAAGCGAGTGTTAAGGGAGATTACATGGTAATTGTATACACTGGAGTAGTGGCGTTGGTTTGCACAAGAACGCCGAGCACGGGAGTTTGGTGGGCTTGACACGGCCAGGAAAACTGAACTCCAACAATGACAAGCACCCAAGCAGCCCGCTGTAAACTTCCTTCTCGACTGCAATGCCTGGAAATTTCTAAATAGATCCGCAAGCAGGTCTTTGTACATTCGGATGACCGGCTAATATTTTACATATGACCATGTCCTTGTGAAGTGCACCGCTTAGAAGGCTGGTCCTCCACTTATTTTACTCTGTTCATGTCGCTATAACGCTTGGAACTTCCCCGTGTGCTCCGAAGCTCCAAATAACACAGATATCTACATCGATGTTCTATAAACTTTAGAATCGCCATGCAGTAAAATATGCTCCACTGACCTTTGGCACTGTAATAGTACTGTTCTCCGGACACTAGAATATTTAAGGCGCTATAATGCCTCAAATACTACTTGTCACTTTGTATAAATGGGTGGCTCCAGAAATACTACTTGTCACTTCGCATATACGAGTGGCTCCAACAGTCTAATTTATTTCCATGAGAGAGGCTTATGGTTGTCATTTTCTGAAGTCATAGGATTCTGGGGTTCTAAATTAATTGTTGTGGATGTGGAAATCCGCAGTCAAGGTGGCAGTCCAAAGGAACAGCTGTAACGCTTTATTTTGTTTCTATGAGCTTTTCTTCCTTTCTTTCTTTCTTTTGGAAAACCAGTAACCTTATGCGACACAAGGTTTTCTTTCCGGGCAATGTGAGGCACCTAGGGTTTGGGGAACAGGTTTGGTGGGCTGGGGCCAGTCAGAAATATTTGCCTATTAGCCCTCTAAGATACAGTGTGAGGCACCTTGGTTACATGAGAAGAAGCGCCTGTCAGATGAGACTGGAACTCTGGAAAGCCTGTTTGCTGTGTCAGCGGGTCCATGATGGGAATTTTAGGCGTCCCGCACGGTTGGCGGAGCACGTCCACGCGGAATCCGCCGCGTGGAGAATGGATGTCAGTCGTCTTGGCCAAGAGTCCCCTGATATATATAGATAGCTACCTATCCAATCCTATTTAATCTGGGAACATAGATGATTTGAGAGGTGAACTTTGTACTTCTGACGAGTTAGTGCCTTGTACTTAGACCAAACGCCACCACTTGACGATCCACAAGCTTTCTTGAAAGAATTAGTGGCTCTTATTAGTTACCATCATGGAGGCCAAGCCTCGATTCTGCACCTGTTTTTGAGATAAAAGTGATCGACTTTGGATTGCCATGGGGCACTGGTCAAACCAATAATCCTCCATCAACTTCTTAAGATTATAGAAAACTTATGGCTCATATATAATATTAACCCATGCCTCACGTTTTTGTTTAGATTAGACTCCAAAGTGGAATGCACAGCCCTTTCTTTCTTTCCGAATCAAAGGCAGTACGCATAAAAGACGAAAGAGTTCACATCTCTATGGTCTCCTCAGTCCTCCTCCATACCTGACCTCCACTACCCCCATCTCCCAAATCACAATCATATGGTTAACTCTCCATCCCCTCTTTTTACATATATAATATCCTCTTCCGGTCTTCCTACTTCAAAACTTTCTCCCTTCATCCCAAAAGCCTCAGCCCCCCCTTCTTAATAGTTGGTCGTTGATGCTCAAAAGGAAGTGAACATTATGGCCTCCTCTGCTTCTACTTCCATTCTTCTCATATTCCCTTGTTTTCTTCTCTTTCAACCCTTCCACTCTCTCTCCATGACAACAGCAGGAACTACAACAACAACAACTACTGTTACTACCACAACACCAACAACAAAGACTGATAAGCCACTTATTTTGCCTCTCAGAGCCCAAAAGGTGGCACCTTCATCACTCCCCAGGCCTCCCAACAAGCTGCTCTTCCACCACAATGTCAGCCTCACCGTTTCCCTCTCCGTCGGCTCCCCGGCCCAGAACGTCTCCCTGGTCCTCGACACCGGCAGCGAGCTCTCCTGGCTCCTCTGCGACTCCAAAACCTCGCCGTCCTTCCGCCCCCGCGCCTCCTCTTCCTACTCCCCCATCCCCTGCTCCTCCCCGACCTGCCGCTCCCAGACTCGCGACCTCCCAATCCCGGCATCCTGCGACGCCTCTCGCCTCTGCCACGTCGCCCTCTCCTACGCCGACGCCTCCTCCTCCGAGGGCACTCTCGCCGCCGACCTCTTCTCCCTCGGCGCCTCCCCTCCCCTGCGCACCGCCTTCGGCTGCATGGCCGCCGCTTACTCCTCTGCCACCGGCGATCCAGCCGCCGTCGGCATGCTCGGAATGAACCGGGGGTCCCTCTCCTTTGTCTCCCAGACCAACACCCGCCGCTTCTCCTACTGCATCTCCGACCGCGACTCCTCCGGCCTCCTCCTCCTCGGCCACGCCACCCTCTCCTTCCTCCCCCTCAACTACACTCCTCTTGTCAAGATCTCTCTCCCCCTCCCCTACTTCGACCGCGTCGCGTATTCCATCCAATTGGAGGGCATCCGCGTCGGCGCCGTCCTCCTCCCCATCCCCAAAACCGTCCTCGTCCCGGACCACACCGGCGCCGGCCAGACCATGGTAGACTCCGGCACCCAGTTCACCTTCCTCCTCGGCGAGGCCTACAACGCCTTGAAAATCGAATTTTTACGGCAGACCAAGGGAGTACTCCCCCCTCTGGGCGAGCCCAACTTCGTATTCCAGGGGGCCTTCGACGCCTGCTTCCGGGTGCCGGAGAGGCGGCCGCTGCCACGGCTGCCGGCGGTAGTGCTGATGTTCCAGGGGGCGGAGGTGGCGGTCTCCGGCGAGCGGCTGCTCTACCGGGTTGGCGGAGAGCGGCGAGGATGGGACGGGGTGTGGTGTTTAACGTTCGGCAACTCGGACTTGGTGGCGCTCTCGGCGTACGTTATAGGGCACCACCACCAGCAGAACGTGTGGGTCGAGTACGATCTGGAAAACGGCCGGCTCGGGTTCGCGCCGTTCCGATGCGACCTCGCGAGCCAGAGGCTGGGTGTGGTCCTATGAGGGTGGGTCAGTCTCTTTAATTCTGGGACATGTGACATGTTGTATAGGATAGGATGCAGACAATATGACAGCGTCCGTGGCTTTTTTTAGTTGTGAGTGACGGAAGGGTTGCCAATTCTCAATCTCATGGTCCAGATTGCTGCACTCAACGGCGAGGAATGGCATGACTGTGGGTGCATCAGTTGTAGGTCTCTACAAGAGACGGAGGACGGCAACACTTCATTGCACATGGATGTATCTAATACTTGGAACATGAATCTATACTTAAAATTTTATGTGCTATCGTGGTATCCAGCATAGTGGAGATTCATTTTGATGTTCTGAGTGTGAGCTATTACGTAGATAAACCGTAGAGTAGTGCATCGGAGAATAATAACGGGCCCAACACAATTGAAGCTTCCATTTCACAATTCAAACACAGCCCAATAGAGTAATGATACGGTAACTCAGAGAGATCACTCAAAATAGTTCGCTTGGTATCTTGCACCAATGATTTGGCTTCCTTTAATGGCACAAATGTGGATGCCACTTCAAAGGACACAACGAGAATACACTGAGTGATTTTTTCAAGGGTGGCAGTTTAAGTATAACGTTTATTTCAATCCGTTACACATTGGCTTAAATTATTTATTTAATAAAATGATCAAATTTGAATGTAGATTTT
The DNA here is from genome assembly GCF_000442705.2 of Elaeis guineensis. NCBI lineage: Eukaryota > Viridiplantae > Streptophyta > Magnoliopsida > Arecales > Arecaceae > Elaeis > Elaeis guineensis. Next base: position 76,417,947 of record NC_026002.2, on the reverse strand, counting down.
TTATTCATTTAATAAATATATTAAATTTGAGTTGATAAATTTTTAACCTCACTTGATCCAATTTGTTTACTATTCGTACGATCCATTTGCCACCACTAACCTTTTTGAATTTTTCTTTTCAAAAAAAAAATTATTTGTATTGGAACAATTTTCTTTCCCTCTTCTCATTCTAGCATCTTTTTATTTATAACCATGTAATGTTCTTGTTTAATTTAAAATGATCCAATGAGCTCAACTTGAAATATGAATTTGATTTAGATTGAATTAATATTTTATCAATTCCTATAATTTTTTAAAGGGTGATAATACTTAAACGCTTAATCCATCGAACTTATTTCAATTTATGGGAGATTGAGCAAGATTACTTGTTTAATAAAATGATCAAATTTGAATATCATTTTTTGCTCTATTTAATAAATAGTTTAGATTCGAATCGATAAATTTTTGGATTATCATACACCTAATCTAATTCGTATCTTATTCGTCATTGCCTACTACCATCAGCAATTTTTTTGAGTTATCAAATTTTTCTTTAAAAGAAAAGATTATTGGCATTGAATTATGTTACGGTGATACCGTGGATATCTCGGATCAGTGTATTATCATGGATATCTCAGGCCAGCGAGCTATCTTCGTGGTTGCCGATCCAACCATCAAGCTAAGTTATATGGAGCTGAGCTATTTATATCCAGTTTAATGTGCGGCCCATCTAACATGTGAACTTTCTCTATTATCTCGGACAGCCAGTTTTCTAGCATGTGCAGTAGCTGTTCATCCTGAGTGGATAAGTTCGGATGCAACTAACTCTCCATATCTCATGAAAATAAATAAGGACTAGAATATCTTGCCCACTAATGGTACGTCCAACAGTCCGACAACCTCAAAATCACACGTTCCCATAATTGTTCAGCCATATCCTCTATAAATAACTAAAGCCCTAAGGATCCGGATAAGTAACCCCTCTTAGAAAATCGGTTGTTGCTTCTATTGTTCTCTGATTTCTGACTTGAGCATCGGAGGATTCTCGTCGAAGCAAAAATCTTCAGTTCAAATTTTATTTTGTAGGTCACTCTAGCATTACTACACAAGGCCCAGTTGCCTATCTTTCGACCTCAACTGAAACAAACAGCAATAAATTATTTTTTTTGTGCTCCTCATCTAGTTTTAACATCATCCTATTCTTAACTATATGATGTTCTTATTTAATTTAAAGGTATAATTTCGCAACCCAATGGACTTAACACATCTAGAATACTCCATCCACCATGGCGCTGGCATCGTAATGACGGCCCTCCACATGTTTCTATTGAGAAGTGCTAGAATAACCAATGCCATGACCATGTGAGCTCCCATGACCGCATCGAAGAAATTCTGGAGTCTTCCATCTGCTAGGCAACAAACTGCCAGCTTCGCTCCTCCACTACACAACCTCAAGAAACTCAAGACATGTAAGCCGTTATTCCCTAACAACCTAGACGTGTCTCCGCAGCCCCTAGGAGGAAGAATGGCACACATCCTCCAGATGATGGGTGCCCATCCTCGTCTATAAATTTCATATTTTTCAGAATCCTCCAAATAAGTAGACACTTGCTTCACATGCTATCTTTAGGAGATGGACTCCACACACACTGGATTCATCTCTCACACAAACTCTAAGTTTCCCTCAGAACCCACCAATACACTTCGAGTATCACTCGAGGTCTGTTAGACCTCCACACCTCACCTCTCTACCTGCACTCCTTTCGACCTCATACTTAACTCCGCATATCATTAAACTCATTTTGAAAGCTCAGACCTCTTCTATTTGTTTCTATAGAAGACTGACTTATTTTTGATGGTTTTGCAGGGCTCAATTTGTGGGATCGCTCGAGGATCAAAGTTTGACCAGCTCTCTGGAGACTGCTTCATCCGTTCTCTCCAGCTTCAACTTAGTGGCCTAAGCCAAGTCACCTTTCGACGGTAATAGATTAGCGCTAGTGGAAGAGCTCAACCCATCTTTGAGATCTCGAGTTTTCTTCTTCCCATCAATCGAGCATGAGGAATAAGAAGGCCATAGCAACCACATCCGTCACTCTTCTGAAGGCACTAGCAGAACACTGACTCCGATCAGAATCACCAGGATCTCATCATCTTGGAGGCATCAACCACCCCGACCGTTATCTTCGAGCAATTCTAGCAGCTCTTGTTGCAGGTCCAAACACTTACTACTATGGTGCAAGGCTTGCAGCAATTGGCTCATCCATTTACTTCTTTGTTGAGTGATCACCCGGTGCCAACACATTAAGAGCCTGCTCATCCCTCCAGGAGCTTACAACAGAGTGGTCGGTCTCGCCCTATTAGCTTTGAAGGAGTGCCCGTGGTCACCCGATCTATCCATCGAAGCCTCGAGTGAGTTTCACTCCATCATCAACCTCGCCCCTCAGGCAGCGAGCGAGGTAAGGAGTATGAACTTGCTTCTATCTTTTTCTCTTTCATCTTCTTCTTCCTCGCAAGATTCATTTGTGAGTGGATCTGCAAGCCATTGAGGAGGAGGATTGACCAACATGATGAGTTGGATCGAAAGATCCAGGAGGTGGACTGATACCTTAAGATCCTCGGACAGCACCAACTCACCCTAAGAGGAGAGCTTCTATTCACCACTCGCCCTCCTTTCTTAGAGCAGATCATGGAGGAACCGATCTCTCATTCCTTTAAGGACTGTCCATGGGAGTCTATGACGGCACGACCGGCCCCTACGATCACTTAAAGAGTTTTAAGGCCCTTATGATGTTGCAAGGGACCGCTGACATACTACTATGCAAGTCCTTCCCTGCCACTCTCTAAAGTACTACTCGAGTTGGATACATCAGGCTCCTACCGAGCTCCATCCATTCCTTCAATGAGTTTGGCCACTAGTTTGCTACTCAGTTTCAAAGCAATCGAAAGCTAAGAAAGGGTACTAACGCCCTCTTTCCCATCAAGCAGAAAGATGGAGAATGTCTCTAAAGCTACATGAGTTGCTTCAAAGCAGTCATGCTGAAAGTCCACAATTCGGACCACTCAATCTCGATGTCGACCTTCAAGAAGGGGCTGAAGGCGAGCAGTTTATACCTATCTCTCTCGAAGAAGTTTCCTAGAGACTTCTCTAAATGCCTCATCTGAGCCAGTAAGTGCATCATCAGTGAAGAGGGGATGGCAGAGAAGCGAAGGGAGAAGATAGACCAAAAGAGGGAGGGCTAGGGAGGATCACATGGCTCCCCAGCCAAAGAAGCAAAAGCCCAATGTGAAGCCACCCCATCGCTCTTGGAGCCCTTAGCAATTCAAGGACTTCACACCTCTGAACACATCCCGGAGATAGATTCTGATGGAGATAAAGAACCAGGATATCCTTCGATGGCGTGAAAAAATGAGTGAGTGGACTCAATCTCAATGTAACAGGTCAAAGTATTGTCACTTCCATAAAGATCACGGCTATAACACCAAAGAGTGCCATCAGCTTAAGAGGGAAATAGAGGCCCTCATCTGATGAGGCTACGTATGGAACTTCATCAACGACCAGAAGAATGCCAAGCCCTCACGATGTGAGCCCCAGCTTGGGCCTAAGCCTCCAGTCGAGGCCAAATCCATCATCGGATTATCCACACAATTGCTAGCAGACCTGTGGCTAGAGGCAAGAGCTCATGTGCAACAAAAGCTTATGCCCGTGCAACCTAAAATGGAACCCTGCATCAAAGCAGCAAAGGTCGGACGACATCATCTCCTTCTTGGATGCCAACGCTAAAATATCCAAACCCCCCACGATGATGCTGTAATTATTTTCATGACCATCATGAATTATGATATAAAAAAAAATTAGTGGATAATGAAAGCTCTATGGATATCTTATTTTATGATGCCTTTTATAAGATAAATTTATCTGCTAACCGACTCTAAAAGGTCAACTCCCCTTTGGTCGGCTTTTCAGGGGATTCTGTCTTTGCCAAAAGTGTTGTGGCCTTGCATGTAATAGCAAGGCAAACCCTAAGGTAAGCCATAGTTTTACTCGACTTTTTAGTCATAAAGGTTGCCTCGACTTATAATGCTATCCTCGGAAGGATCGGTCTGAATGCCCTCTGAGCCATTGTCTCAACTTACTACTTACTGGTCAAGTTTCCTACTGCCTAAGGTGTGGGTGAGCTCCGGGATGATCAAGTCCTAGCCAGACACTGCTACATCACCTCTCTCAGAAGCAAGAAGCCTAAAGAAACATTGCCGATCGAAGGATTCGACATTGACGATGGAAGAAGGTGGCAATACAGAGAACCAACTGAACAACTCATCTCGATCCCCCTGTATGAGTTGGACCCAAGTAAGACCATATAGATTGAATTGCATTAGGATGAAGCCTCTTGTGCCAAGCTCCTAGATTTCCTATGAACCAACACGGACATCTTTGCCTAATCAGTCGAAGATATGCCGGAAGTTGATCCAGAAGTCATGATGCACCATCTGCATGTCAACCCACTGCATCGACTGGTGTGGTAAAGGAAACAGAGCTTCACTTTGGAGTGCCGAAAAAGCAATCAAGCAGGAGGTGGACAAGCTTTTGGTAGCCAGCTTCACTTGGGAGATGGATTATTCGAACTAGTTGACGAACGTGGTCCTTGTAAGAAGAAAAATGCAAATGACAGATATGCATCGACTTTACTAATTTAAATCAAGCTTGTCCAAAAGATTGCTTTCTTTTACCCAAGATAGACTAGCTAGTTGATCCTATAGCGAGATACCAGATGCTCAGCTTCATGGATGCCTTCTCTAGATATAACCAAATCCGGATGGCACCAAAGGATGAAGAGAAGACTGACTTCATTATTGACTAGGGGTTATATTGTTATAAGATTATGCCTTTCGATTTGAAGAACACGAGTGCCTCCTATCAACACCTCATCAATAAAATATTCAAAGATCAGATCTGCTATAATGTAGAAGTCTCTATGGATGATATATTGATAAAAAGCTACCAGATGGAGCAGTATATTTCAGATCTCAAGGAGACCTTTCAAACACTAAGGAAGTACCGCATAAGGCTTAACCCAAGCAAATGCACCTTTGAGGTAGCCTCAAAATTTTTTTTCGATTTTATGGTTACCCACCATATGATCGAGGCAAACCCGAAGAAAATCTAGGCCATTATGGAGATGACACCTTTGAAGACTCAAAAAAAATGCAGCATCTTGTAGGATGGGTGGCTACGCTAAACAAATTTGTAGCCAGATACTGCAAAAGTATCTTTGTTGCTCCATGAATTGATTTTGATGATTACAAAATATTTGAGGAGGTTACTAATAATTTTGACTTAGAAAAAGATTTATTATATTTCAAAGATAAAATCATAATTTTATCAAGTTCTGATTCGAAAGCCTCAAGAACAAGAACAGAAGATTTGTGATCGATTGAAGGTAATTTCATATTTTTTAGATATATATTTTGAGAAAAAAATCAAGTATAAAGAAAAAGATCAACCCCTGAGATCGATCCTTATCAAAAGGGGCTAAACGGCATACTATTTTTGACTGACACATCTAAAAAAAATGACCCTAGAGGTCGACCTCTGTTGTCTGTGCAAGCTAAAGATACAAAACAGTCACTTTCTATTCTGTGCCACAGAGATCGACCCCTGGGGTCAACCCCTGTGCAGGGGACGACCCTATGAGTCGACCCTTGCGATAAAAAATCTTCATAATGATTAATTTTTCAGCTCATTTTGGCCACATTTAATACTTATTTAATGCTCTCCAATGACTCCAAACTTGTTCAGATTTTCCTCCACCATCTATTGAAGATATAAAGGCACTTAAAGGAGGAAAAAAGAGAAGAGATTCAAGCATTCATTTCAGCCCTAAGCAAAAAACCCTCTTCAAACAAAAGAAGCTTTCATTTCAAGTTCACCAACTCTTCAAGAGCTCATTCAAGTCTTCAACAATCTTGAGAAAAATCAGAAAAGCTTCTTTCTTGTTGTGTAAAGTGTACTTAAAGTTCTATTTGCTCATTAAAGGAGCTAAACTTGTATTTCTTTGTCATGAACTCTTATACTCTGTTTTTGTCATGATCTTTAATTTTGGGAGGATTCCAAAACTTGGATAGATTGATCCAAATCTTGAATCAAATTATATTGGGTTAGCTTATATCCAAAAAATAAGTGTTCTAGCTTGAAATAGCTAGAGTCGGAGGTACCGACGTTGTATTCTTGTTGAATACATTTTAGTAGATTTAAATTTTTAAGTAGGAGCTTGGAGAGTGGATGTAGGTGTAAGGTTGGCACCGAACACTATAAACCTTGATTGTTTGTGGTGTGCTTACTTGCTTTCTATCTAAATTTCTTTATTTTCTTAAATTCTTGCATCGCATTTCTACACTTTGCTTAAATCACTTACTACATAAAACTTACCTATTATTATTTAATCCTTGTGGTTTTAAATTAACTTTAAAATTTTAAAAACCCAATTCACCCCCCTCTTGGGTTGCATAGCTGGGCAACAAGTGATATCAGAGCTCGATGCTCTAGCCCTACTTTGATTTAACCATCAAAGAGCCAAAGATCTATGGCAACTCAAGTTGGTGCTTCACTAGCCGAGCGACAGTCCACAAACTGACCTTCACTTTTTATGGAGTCAAACTACACCTATTGAAAAGCTCGGATGAAAATTTTTATTTAAGTACTTGATCATGATATGTAGAGTATCATAGTTAATGGATCACACACATCCACTAAGATAATTGATGATGTAGAATCAACCAAACTTGAAAGAGAATGGGATGAGGTTGACAAGAAAATGGCTCAACTCAATGTTAAAGCCATAAATATTTTATATTATACTTTAGATGCTAATAAATTTAATCATATTTTAACATGCATGTCGGCTAAGAAAATATGAGATAGGTTAGAAGTAATACATGAAGGCACTAATCAAGTTAAGGAATTAAAAATTAACATGCTTGTGTACAAATATGAACTCTTTAAAATGGAGCATGATGAATCCATAACTGAAATATTTACTCATTTTATGGATATTATTAATGGTCTAAAAAGTCTTGGTAAGTCTTATTCTAATAGCGATCTTATGAGAAAGATTCTTAGGTCTTTACCAAAGACTTGAAAGGCCAAAGAACTACAATTCAAGAAATTAAAAATTTAAATATTTTATCTTTGGAGGAGCTTCTAGGATTGCTAATGACATACGAGCTAAGCATGAAACAACATCAAGAAGAAGATGTCAAGAAGAAGAGGATAATTGTCCTCAAATCCACTGTTCAACTTGATGAGAAATTCAATGAAACAGAAAATGAAGAGCAAAATGAAGAAATAGTCCTTATCACTAGAAAGTTTAAAAAATTTTTGAAGAAAAAAAAATAAAAGATAAGAAAGAGGCCACCTACAAAAGGGGAGGATAGCAAGGAGAAGGATAAGGAGCAGCTCCTTATTTGTTATGAATGTAAGAAGTCGAAGCACTTTAGGTCGAATATCCACAACTTAAGAAGGGCCCCAAGAAGTATAAGAAAAAGACTATGATGGCTACATAGAGTGATAGTGATGAGTTAAGCTCCGAAGAAGAAGATTCACATGAACAAGCCAACTTGTGCCTTATGGCACATGAAAATGAGGTAAACGCTGAAACTCTTAATGACTTTACTTTTGAAAAACTTCAAGAAGTATTTTATGATCTAATTGATGATCTAAAGAAGTTAGAGGTAAATAACAAAGAATTGAATTCAAAAAATCAATCTTTACTAAAAAAAATGAGATTATTTCAAATGAAAAATTGGTCTTGACACAAAAAAAATCTGAACTTGAAAAATAAAATTGCTAAGTTAAAACCTATAGTAGAAAAATTCACTCTAAGTTCAAATAAACTTTAAATAATACTTGATAATCAAAAGGTCATTTATGATAAAGCCGGTCTTGGCTACAACCCTTTAAAGAAATAAAAATTTTTAAAAAATATCTTTATGAACTCATCAAGCAATAAGTTTTCAAATATTACTTGCTTTAAATGTGGTAAAGTAGGACACAAATCCTATACATATTTCTCTAGCAAATCTAAAAATTCTAATGTAAGAAAAATATGGGTTCCAAAAGGAATCATTGTGACTAACCAAAAAGGACTCAAAAAAACTTGGGTATCTAAAGTTAAAACTTGATTTTTATATATATAGGTGTATCTTGCATCCCAAGAAATAAATCGAAAATGATATCTTGATAGCGGGTGCTCAAGACACATGACCGGTGATGAATCCCAATTCATCATACTTGATGCAAAAGATAGAGGGATGATCACCTTTGGAGATAATAGCAAAGAAAAGATCATCGGTATAGGTAACATTGGTATCACTCTCTCCAAGTATATTGAAAATATTTTATTAGTAGATGGTTTAAAATATAATCTATTAAGCATTACTCAATTTTGTGATAAAGGGTACAAAGTTATTTTTGAATCTTCATTATACATAGTAACTAATCCCAATGATGAAGGTATTAAATTTGTTGGATATAGATATGGTAATATTTATATGGTAGATTTGAATGATCTTTCCAAGATAAACATGCAATGCCTAGTAGCCTTGAATACCAAAATTAATGAGACTAGTTGGCTTTGGCACCGTAGGCTTGCACATATTAGCATGCATTCATTTTCAAAATTTATTAAAAAAGAATTGATTACTGATTTACCTAAATTAGATTTTGAAAAGGATAGAATTTGTGATGCATGCCAACTAGGTAAACAAACAAAAGTCTCATTCAAATCTAAAAATATTGTTTCAACTTCTAAACCATTAAAATTATTGCATATAGATTTATTTGGACCCACTAGAACTACTAGTTTAGATGAAAAATGATATGACTTTATAATTATTGATGATTTCTCTCATTTTATATGAGTTTTCTTTTTGGCACATAAGGATGAAACTTTTCATGTGTTCTCAAAATTTATCGAAAAGTTACTAATGAAAAATTTTTTTTAATTCAAAATATTCGAACTGATCATGGAATCGAATTTGAAAATTAAAATTTTAAAAAATTTTATGATGAAAAAGGCATTGACCATAATTTTTCAGTACCTAGGACACCCCAACAAAATGAGATAGCAGAAAGAAAAAATAGAATCCTTAAAAAAATAGCCCGTACCATGCTATATGAAAGCAACCTCCCAAGATACTTTTGGACGAAAGCAATTAACACGGTATATTACATTTTAAACCGTGCTTTGATTAGAACAATTCTAAAGAAAACACCCTATGAGCTTTGAAAAGGAAGAAAATCAAACATTGTATTCTTTTATGTTTTTGGTTGCCGATATTTTATTTTGAACAATGGTAAAGAGAGATTAAAAAAATTTGATACAAAATTCGATGAAGTTATTTTTCTTAGTTATTCCTCTTCTAGCAAAGCTTTTAGAGTTTTCAACAAAGAAACTTTAGTAATAGAAGAGTCAATACATGTTGTTTTTTATGAGACTAATAATCTTCCTTCAAAGAAAAGTGAAGGTATTAATGATATAGATTCTCTTATAGAAGGGATGAAGGAGCTCACCCTAAAAGACTCAACAATTTAAAATAAAAAAGAATATGAAAACAAACAAGAGGATGAAGGTAAAGAACAACAAGAACAATCTCAAGGTACAAATAATCTACCCAAAGAATGGAGGTATGATTACAATCACCTCAAAGAATTAATCATTGATGATCCTACACATGAAATAGAACTCGTTCTTCACTTAGAAATGCATACAATCATTTTGTATTTGTTTCTCATTTTAAACCTAAAATCATAGATGAAGCTGAAAAAGATTATAATTGGATAAATGTAATGCAAAAAGAACTTAATCAATTCGAAAGAAATAATGTATGGACTTTAGTATCAAGACCTAAAAATTATCCAGTAATTGACACAAAATGGATATATAGGAATAAATTGGATGAATATGAAAATATAATTAGGAATACAGCAAGTTTGGTTGCAAAGGATTATAATCAAGAAGAAGAAATTGATTTTGATGAGATCTTTGCACCTGTTGCTAGATTAGAAGCAATTAGGCTTTTACTTGCATATGCATGCTTTATAAATTTTAAGTTATTCTAAATAGATGTCAAAAGCACTTTTCTAAATGGTTATATTGTTGAAGAAGTATATATAGAATAACCCTTCGATTTTGAAAATCATGCTTTTCCAAATCATATTTTCAAATTAAACAAAGTATTATATGGTTTAAAATAAGCACCTAGGGCTTGGTATGAAAGGTTAAGTAAGTTCTTGCTTAATAATAGTTTTTCAAGATGAAATATAGATACAATCCTTTTCATAAAAAAAAAATATGATGATATCTTAGTTATACAAATATACATTGATGACATTATATTTGGGTCTACTAATGAAACTCTTTATCAAGATTTTGTTAAGCTCATGCAGAGGGAGTTCGAGATGAGCATGAAGGGAGAACTTACATTCTTCTTCGGACTCCAAATTAAACAAACAAAGGAAATGATCTCTATCACCCAAAGCAAGTATACAAAAGAACTACTCAAAAGATTTGGAATAGAAGGCTCTAAAGTAATTGGTACCCCCATGAGCCCATCATGTAAGCTTGATAAGGATGAAGGAGGTAAAAATATAGACTCAAAACTTTATAGAGACATGATTGATTCTTTATTGTATTAACTACTAGTAAACTAGATATTATATTTAGTGTTTGTCTATTTGCACACTTTCAATCAAATCCAAAAGAAGCATATTTAAATATAGTTAAAAGAATTCTTAAATATTTAAAAGGTACACAAACTCTAGGATTATGATATTCTAAGGACTTATCAATTGACTTAATAGGATATTCAGATGTCGATTTTGCTGGATATAGATTAGATAGAAAAAGTACTAGTAAAACTTACTAATTTTTAGAAGTTAACTTAATCTTTTGGTTTAGCAAGAAGCAAAATTTGATGGCACTGTCTATGACCGAGGTCGAATACATTACAGCTGAAAGTTGCTGTGCTCAAATCTTATGGATTAAGCAACAACTTGAGGACTTTGACATCAAACTCAATAAAACTCTCATAAGATGTGATAACACTAGTGCTATTAATCTAATTAAAAATTTAATTCAGCATTCTAGATCAAAATATATTAAAATTAGACATCATTTCATAAGAGAACATGTTTAAAATAATAATATAATTCTTGATTATGTTTGTACTGAAAAATAATTGGTTGACATCTTTACCAAGGTCTTAAGTGAAGATAGATTTTGTAAAATTAGGAGAGAACTAAAAATTCTTGATCCATCAGTTTGAGTATCTTTCTGATTTCAAGTTCTTTTTTATCAAAAATTCATTGAACCAATTTTTGAGCTCAATTCTTATCTCTTCATTCTTAAAAGCTTAAAACTATCCTTCATATGATCAATTTCTTAAATAGACACCCTTTCCTCAAGTTTCAAATTTTTTAAAAATTTTTTCATCATTTTTTTGAATTTTTCTAACCATAAGTCAACCCCTAAGGTTGATCCTAGGATAAACTTATAAATTTTATTAAAACCCATCGGGTGCTCTGTTTTATTGAAAAATCTCCGTTTGTAAAGGAGCCGACCCTTTGCATTTCGTCTTCCTCATCCCACCGAACAAAAATCTTCTCCCTCTTCGCTCTCTCAACTGCAAAAATTCTCTTAAAATCTCTCTTCCCACCATGTTTCCCCCTTCAAATCACCCTTTTAGGAACTAAATCCCCTTTTTTTTTCTTCTTCATTTGGATGGATCAAGCTTACCCTAGCTCCAAACCCTCTTCTCCAAACCGACGTTCTATCTCCTCAAAATCCTTATTTTTCCTCTAAAATCCTTTCCACTCTCCTCTCATTAGGTCTCCTAAGCTGTTTGCAAGTCACTCTTGTCCAAAATGGCTCCCAAATTGAAGCTACCGTAAAGAAAAAAGTCTATTCGTGGGTTAGAGGAGGAAGTGCATAGAAAAAGAATGGCAGCCGAGCCCTCTCCTACTCCAACTCCAGTTTCAGGTCCTGCTCCAGCTTCTTCACAGTTCCCACTTAGTCCAAGCAAGGTACCACTCTCCAATCGAAAAGTAAAATCCAGAAAAAACATAGATTTTAAATTTTTTAAAAAAGAAGGATTCTCAATTGGATCAAAAATTAAAAGTCAAGGATGGAAGTTTTACTATCTATTGAAGGAAAATACTTATGTTGATTTGGTCAGAGAGTTCTATTTGAATTTAAGTTACTGCAATGAAACAATAAAATCTTTAGTGAAAGGTGTTAACATTATTCTTGATCTATTGTATTTGGGACAAATCCTGCACTTGCCTTGTAAAGGTTATACTCATATGAAGCTCCCAATCAAAGAAGAGGGACTAAGTGTTATTTTAGGAAGAATATTTACTGAAAATTTAAATAAATTAGAAGCAAGGATTCTTTTAGTAGAGATGAGACTTTTGCATCACATGGTAATCAAACTTTTTATCCCTAGGAGTGACAGGCATGACCTCTTATCTGGTAGAGATATATGCATCATGTATCATGTGATCACCGAGACTCCCTTGAACATTCCTACTCTGATGTTTGAGGCCATGAGAGAGATCCTAAACAGGTTTAAGGCTTATCTGCCTTATGGTATGGCACTCACCCTAATCTTTAGGAGGTTCGGAGTCTATTTTGAAGGGGAGGTATTCACCAGATTATCACATTCTGACACCATCAACCACCACACACTGCACTGTATGGATTTTTCAAAGACTGATCGTAGTTGGTTGAAGGGTGTTGAGGAGAAAGTAGAGGAGGGAGCAGAGGAGGAGGGACCGTCTTCACCTCCTCGTGATCACAGAGCATCTCCTAATATTCATTTCATGTTTGATCACGAGACTGGTCCCTCATAGTCAATAAGGAGGGATGCTTCTGTACCATAATTAGGGAGTAGAGTAGATCCCTTAGAGATCAGACTTGCAGACGATCAGATTAAGTTAATTTTCTAGCATGTTGCTTCCATTTTATCCCAGCAGTTTGCCACCTCAGATTTTGCTCAGAGGATGATATCTCAGGCTAATCCTGATCAGACTATGATCCCTCATATCTCTACTATCTTTCAGATACTTACTGCTCAGTCAGCACGACTTGAGCAGCTTGAGGGATATATTCTGAGACTGACGGATAGAATTTTAGATTTACAGAGGCAGGTATTAGCCTTAGCCCATCCCCAGTCGCAAAAGGATATCACGGAGGTCTCCAACCTATTTGCAGAGGCGGCTAGGCTTCGAGGCATTTTGGAGAGTGGCTTTGATTTTTTTAGGAGAGAGATCAGGGACTCCAGTGAGGCTGTCTCTACTCAGATTGATACCCTGATGCAGTCCATATCGAGATCTTTGGCACAATTGGACACCATCAGACTTGCTCTCCTAGCACAGCCCATATCTTCCCAGGCTTCAGGACCTTCTCACCCTTCTGCTCGTATCGGTGCTTCTACCCATGGTCGAGGCAGACGTGGTCGAGGATGTACCTGTGGCTTTGATCTTGAGTCTCCTCATCATATCTCTGACTCTTCTGATTCTGATACCTCTAGCCATGATATTTATTAGATCTAGCATAGTTAATCTTTTATGTCTAAGATCTAACTTATGGCCTTTGTATTTGTTGGCTGATTGACTCACGGATAGTTATATTTTTTGTTATCCATGACTTTTATATGGCCTATATATTTTGATTTGACTCTTATGTATAGTGACACTAATGTATCTGATAACTCTTCAGTCATATTTTGGATATATATATATGCTTTTAACTTTTATGAGTGTCATTTGGATTGATTTTTATGAATGGCATCAATTGAAATATCTTAATTATGTGATATAAAAAATATCTTATATATGTGCTATGAAATATTATGAATGGCAATATCTTCTATATGAGCAAATTGAAATATCCTTTATGATTGCTATAGTGAGGGGGAGTTTTTTTTATTTTTTTTTTAAAAAAAAAATCCTTAAGATCTTAATTGATGTTATCAAAAAGGGAGAGTAGAGAAATAAAATCGGACAATAAGTAAATTTGTCAAAGGAAATAATCTTATAAATAATTTTCAAACTAATCTTCAAACTACTCATGATATATTTTATTCAAATAATTGGCTATAATATTTAAGTGATGCATCTTCATAAATTTAAAAATTCTTAATCAATACTTTATATATGTTATATTTTACTTTTGCTTAAGTATTTTATCATCATCAAAAAGAGAGAGATTGTTGCTCCATGAATTGATTTTGATGATTACAAAATATTTGAGGGGGTTACTAATGATTTTGACTTGAAAAAAGATTTATTGTATTTCAGGAGTAAAATTATAATTTTATTAAGTTCTGATTCGAAAGCCTCAAGAGTAAGAACAGAAGATTTGTAATCTATTGAAGATAATTTTATATTTTTTAGATTTATATTTTGAGAAAAAATCAAGTTTAAAGAAAAGGATCGGCCCCTATCAAAAGGAGCTGAACGGCATGCTATTTTTGGCTGGCACACCAAAAGGAGACGACTCTAGGGATCAACCTCTGTTGTCTTGTAAGCTAAAGATACAGAACAGTCACTTTCTGTTCTACACTGCAGAGGTTGACCCCACCCTGGGGTCGACCCCTGTGCAGGGGACGATCCTATGAGTCAACTCCTACGATGAAAAATCTCCATAATGGTTAGTTTTTCAGCTCATTTTGGCCGTATTTAATGCTCATTTAATACTCTCCAATGACTCCAAACTTGTCCGAATTTTTTTTCACGATCTATTGAAGATATAAAGGCACTTAAAGGAAGAAAAAAGAAAAGAGATTCAAGCATTCATTTCAGTCCTAAGCAAAAAGTCTTTTTCAAGCAAAAGAAGCTTTCATTTCAAGTTCACCAACCCTTCAAGAGCTTATTCAAGTCTTCAACAACCTTGAAAAAAATCAGAAAAGCTTCTTTCTTATTGTGTAAAGTATACTTAAAGTTTTATTTGCTCGTTAAAGGAGCTAAACTTATATTTCTTTATCATTTACTCTTATATTCTATTTTTATCTTGATCTTTAGTTTTGGAAGTATTCTAAAACTTGGATAGATTGATCTAAACCTTGAATCGAATTATATTGGATTGATTTATACCCAAAAATTAAGTGTTCTAGCTTAAAATAGCTAGAGTCGGAGGTATTGACATTGCATTCTTGTTGAATATATTTTAGTGGATTTAAATTCTCAAGTAGGAGCTTGGAAAGTGGATGTAGGTACAAGATTGGTACTGAACCACTATAAACTTTGATTGTTTGTAGTGTGCTTACTTACTTTCTATGTAAATTTTTTTATTTTCTTGCATTCTTGCATCTCATTTCTACACTTTACTTAAATCACTTACTACATAAAACTTGTCTATTATTACTTAATCCTTGTGATTCTAAATTAACTTTAAAATTTCAAAAATCCAATTCACCCCTCCTCTCTTAGGTTGTATAGCTGGGCAACAGTCTTCCATTTTTCAAGACCCTGAAGTAGATCAAGGATTTTCAATGGATGTTGGAATGCCGATCTACCTTCGATAAGCTTTAGAAGTACCTTGTCTTGGCCCCACTCTTAACCAAACCTACCAAAGGAGAGATGCTGTATTCATATCTTACTATTTTCTTTGTGGTTGTCAGCTCGATCCTCATCCAAAAAGAAGAGGAAATGTAGAAGCCTATCTATTACACAAGCCGGATGCTCAAAGATGTCGAGGCCAGGTAGCCCAAGGTGGAGAAGATTATCTATGCCTTGGTGATCTCGGTGTGAAGACTCTAATCCTATTTTCAAGCACACTCCATCACCATGCTGACTAATTAACCCTTGAAGCAAGTCTTATAGAAGCTCAATGGCTCGAGGAGGTTAACCAAGTAGGCCGTAGAGCTTGGATAGTTTGATATTTACCTATCACCCCTGACCATCCATTAAGGCCCAAGCTTTAATTAATTTCCTTATGGAGTGTATACTTCTCAAAGAAATCGAGTCTCCATCAAAACTTTCTACCTCAACACTTGCAGTACCATGGATGTTGCACGTTGATGGATCATCCAATATCAGAGGTGTCGGGGCTGGACTGATTCTTGCCAATCTTGATGTCATTGTAGTGAAGCAAGCTCTCCACTTCAACTTCAAAATCTTAAATAATGAAGTAGAGTATGAAGCACTTCTCACCGGATTGAGACTCACTTGGAAGCTCAGATCCCACATCTTTAAGCATTCAATGACTCACAGTTGGTGGTTGGCCATGTTCACGAACAATATGAGGCCAAAATGCCTACCATGGAGAAATACTTATACAAGGTATAAGAGATCATTCCCTCTATCAAATTTGAGATTTTATAGATATCTAGGATGAAAAACATTCAGATGGATATGCTGTTAAAGCTAGTGACATTAGAGCATGCTGGCATCCAAAAGTCTACCTACCTAGAGACCCTCGAGAGGCCTAGCATCGAGGACGAGCTGACCCAAGCAATGCAGAAAGATCACAAACCTAGCTAGAAGGTGTTAGATGTATGTCCTGGAAGCCAAATTGGCTGATACTTGTAAAATACTTTTAGGGTATAATTTATAATTTAACTTTGATATTAATAAAATTAAATTATTTTCATTTATATTGTGTTTAAAAATGTCTGTGAATTGTTCATTGGGTTAATGGATAAGATAATATATATTCTCAAGAGTTGAGAATTTGAGATATGTGCTAATCTTAGTTAACTCATAAATTACTCTCAATCATAAGATCATCACGGAGATAGTGATCGATTCAAAAGATTGATATACGATTGCTTTCTTTAGATAGATGAGTCTTGAATCTATGGTGTAGAGACGTCAGAGTAAAACTATAGATGCTTGTTAAGAATAAAAGTACTGAGCGTAATGATTTACGAACAGTCTCAAAGATATTTATCTTTTCGTCAGTGACATGTTCATAGCTACAGTTATATATTTAGTTCTCTGACCTGAGATGCATCGATAGATCACCTTGAGGATATTGTAGTTTGACTACACCATAACTCAGTCTCTTAGTCATACGGAGCTTTGAGGTGTATGTTGGCTGCAGTATGTTCATTGTAGGAATTGGTTGTATCAAGATGGGATCTATCGAGCTCGATAGAGGAGCAATCTTATGTAGATCATAAGATTGAGTCTAAAAGTCCATGGCTATAGTAGTGTAAAAGATAGAAAAGAGATTCTATTAGATTTCACATCAAACTCAAATCGATTGATTTTATCATATGACAGATATGAGGTTTGACGAATTTATCTCGACCTCGATTTTGTCGGAACTTATAATAGAAGAATCGAATCACATGATAATTATATCTAGAGGTTCATCCTTCAGTTCTCCAGAATTACCATTACATACTGCTAGGTGTCACTAGTAGATTATGGAACTAATTAAAATTATTTTGATGATCAATAATTCTAATTGACTGAATTAAAAAGAGTTTTGATTCATCAAAAAGAGTTTTGATGATGTTGATGATAGAGATCACAACATATCTCACTAATAGACAGAATTAGACCTATGAGATCACTTAAATAAAGGTTTTGATCTTAGATTACATAATTAGGCTAAGTATAGTCTAATTAAGTTAGGAACTATTGAGTCCTAGCTTTGGGTTTAAGGATACCATGCTAGCACATGGTTAAACCCATTTTTTTTTTCTTAATTTTGGGTTCTATTAGATAGGATTTAATCAATTTGGTACAAGCTCCAATTGAGTTTCAAATATTGGTTCACTCAAGTTTAAATTTGATCGAATTAGGTTGGGTTTGTGGGGGCGCCAAATGTTGGCGCCACCCAATGCTATTCAGCCAAGTAATAGGGTGCACCCATGTGGATTGGATCCATGTGTGTGTCACCCAAATCAGATAAGAGAGAATGAGAGGGATAAGCCTCATCCACTAGTAGATGAAGATAAGAGATTTGATCTCCTTTGAATTTAAATTCAGATTTGAATTCAACTTTGAATTTAAAACCATTTGAATTCGAATCGAAGGTGGATTGGAATGAGGTGACAACAACCTTATCCTATCTCCACTCTAATCTAAATTTCTCATTGGTTTTGTATGATAAAATAAGAAAGAAATTAGATTAGGGCAGACTTAGGAGAGTCCTTCTATTTTAAGGTGTTTGATCTGATTAGATTCCTATAAAAAAGAATTTTTTTGATTGACTAAAGGGGTTATAGCCAATAGATCATTTTTCACGGCTCTCTTCCTCTTTCTCATGCCTCCTCCCTCTTATATCTCTGATATCTATCCCTCTTCGACGTCCAAGGGTGTTGGATGAGCTATCTGATGGATTCAAGGTGTCAAACACCATCAGTTCTATGCGAAGAGTTGAAAAGGCTGTGATCAGGGGCTGATTGGAGTCTTGTCGGTGATCAGATTTGAATCTGATCAAGGAGCTTGTAATTCTGCCTAAGAGTAGGTGGATTGATCAATGAGAAAGTATCCTAGATCAAGTCTGAGTGAATATCTATAGAGGTCAGACACATGTGCGGCTTCATAGCGAACTTTGGAGATTATCGGATCATCAATCATGGAGATCGTCTATCTCTTATGCATGTTGATGTTTTATATTTATATGCTATTATAAATAGTTGTTTATCTAATTTAGATCTATGTCTTGCATGTCGGGTCAGATCAAAAAATTTTTGAATTTTACTACCTCTGATCCGAATCGATCCGGTGTGCCACATGATCCTTTAACTAGTATCAGAGTCAGATTGTTTGGATCTTATATCTAAATTAGATTAGATCTAATTCAGATGTGATCTAAAGAATGATTAGATCTAAAAATATTTAGATTAGATCTGAATAATGCATGTTTAGTTAGATCTAAAATTATTTTAGATTTAAATTCAGCATGTTATAAACTAGATCTTTTTGATATATATGATATATGTGTAGATCTATTTTATTGTCTGAGTAGTCTAGTACTCGAAATGAATGTACCACCAAATTATTCGATCATAAGAGTAAGTAGAATTTAAAGATCCTCTCTTTGCATTCAATGGGATGCCTTATGGCATGTAGGGGTGCCATATGAATACATTCATGAAAAAGAACCGCGAAAAAGAAAAACTTATTTTTTTGCAAAATTCTAGATCTAAAAATTCTAGATTTTGATACATGATTAAGTTATTTAGTTTTTAAAATTATTTTAATTACTAAATTAAAACTTTTGTTATGCATGGATTGCAAGAAAATGCTGAAACCCTGAAATCTGCTGCTGGCACGCTTGCTAAGTTAACTTAGTCCTTGTTTGAGTTGACCCAGTACCCTGATAGGTCGGCTCAATTTTCAACTGAGCCAACTAAGTTTTCAGACCGAGGTCAATAGGGTTTCTATTTATCATAGGTTAGTCAACTTAGTCCTTAAACTGAGCCGACTAAGTTTACTGAGTTGACCCAATTCCAAGGTGAGTCGATCTAGTCCTGTGTATAGAATTTGTATATGATACAATCTTAGTCTAAATTGTTTGGACATCTAATTAGGACTCATAGACTTAATTAAGAATTAAGAGATGAAATTAAATAGATCTAAAATTATGAATTTAAGGTCTAAGTCAATTTCATAAATTATAGGTCAAGGGTGTGGGTAGCTCAATTAGGTCTAGTGGGAGCGGTTGATCAAACAAACTCAAGATTTGACTAGGTTTGGGTCAAGAGTGCTTCAGACCAACCTAATAATTGTAAGTTTGGTCAGATCGATTAACAGCTATATATTATCGATCAATTTAATAGCTAATTTGGCTCAATGGTTCGAGTCCGAGTCAATAGATTAACCTGATCAATTCTAATCAACTAATTTAGTATCTAAGATAAGTACATAGATGGTGATTTTTTAATTGGTTCCGTTATCTGATCTAGCTAACTATGTTGGTATTTAAGAAAAGCAACGTGGAAACCCCCACACATCTTAACTTATCTGGCCATTTTGGAAGGTTAGTTTCTGTATTAGGTCAACTTGTTGAACTCGAGCTAATCTATGCCACTAGGTTAGTTATAACCGTTATGATTAATTAAAAAAGAGACCTAAACCAAATCTCTCTAATAAAATATTAAGTCTTGCGGTCTTCCACCATTGTAGTTGTGCGGGCTCTTTTTGGAGTTGATTGTTCTCAGTTGGATACAGTGGTTCAGTTGCACTGAAAAGATGCAACCATGACTATTAGGCATGAGATGCTATAGATTAGAGATGGGATTGGACTCAATATTTCGGATACGGTGAGAGTCCCAATGATGGATCTATTTTGCACAAATGGTGGATCTGACTTAACTAAGTAGTGGGCCAATATTTCGGATACAGTGAAGCTTATGAATTAGAGACCAAAGTTGGCTGCAACGTATTTGGAGAAACACTGGACAAGAGTTGTTCATTTATCAATTGACCCAACACTAATAACTATTAGGTGAGATGGTGAGTTAATTGGTGAGACCACAACGTCCACTTAAGACTCTTAATCATAGAGGTCTTCACTTCTCTTCCATGAGAGTGTGGAGAATTAAAAAAATAATGGGAGCTCTATTTTATTTGAAAAATAATTTTTTTAAAATAAATTAGTTTAGTTAATTACAAAATCTAACTAAAAATTTTGACTCTCTGTAGGAACAATGTTTGCTTCAAATCCCCTAACTAGAATACTAGAAATCAATATGTTGATCAAACCAAATTTTAAGGATTGGCTCTGAAACTTGAAAATTATTTTGAGTTTCAAAAAATTGGTCTATGTCTTTGACCAGGACCTTCTCCCTCTCCTAGCCCGTCCGATCGCTGATCAGAGAACGTCTCACGAGAAGTGGTTCGATGATGACAACAAAATTAGGTGCTACATGTTGGCGTCAATGTCTAACGAATTGCAATACCAACATGAGGACATAACTACTGCTAGGTAGATGCTGACTCATCTACAAGAGTTGTATGGTAAGCAAAGCCACACAGCCCACTTCGCAGTATCCAAGTGACTCTTCAAGATATAGATGCAACTCTTCAAGATAAAGATGCATAATGGGTAGTCGGTCCACGATCATTATCTGACAATGATCAAGGACCTTGAGGAGCTTAAGAAGCTCGGGTTGTCCATGGATAAGGACTTGTAGGTTGATCTGATCCTACAGTCTTTGACTGATTTATATGGATAGTTTATTGTAAACTTCCATATAAATAAAATCCAGTGCATAATTTACGAATTGGTCAATATGTCGGTTACAACAGAGAGTACTTTAAAGAGTTTAAGGGATTCTGTACTTGTTATGGAACAGTCTTCTTCTAAAAGAAAGTCTACTGAGAAGAAGAAAAAGTCTATAAAGAAGTAGAAAGTGGAGAACAAGAAGAAGGAGAAGGAGGTTCCAAAGAAAAGGCTATCGAGAAGGAAAAGTGTTTCCACTGTGATAAAGATAGCCATTGAAAGTGAAACTATCTAGCTTACCTGACGATCCTGAAGAATAAGAAGGATAGACCTTCTGGAGGTATACTCGTCATAGAAATAAATCTGACAGTTTATTTTGCATCCAATTGGGTGCTTGACTCTGGATTTAGTGCTCATTTGTGTACTTCTTTGTAGGGTCTTGGGGATAGCAGGAGGCTGAAAGATGGAGAAATGATCCTACGCATTGAGAATGGAGCAAAAGTTGCTGCTGTGGTTGTGAAAACCTACCCTCTGCGATTACCATATTAAAATATTTTGATTTTGAGAAACTATTATTTTGTACTTACCATGAGCAGAAATCTGATTTTTGTATCTTGTTTAATGCAGGAAGACTGTGTAATTAGTTTCTTTAAGGATTATTATACTATTTATTTGAGAAATAATAAAGTTAGAAATGATTTCCTTATCAATGGTCTTTTTCAGTTACATATTGATATTTCTGTTTATTATATCGAGCAAAATGTAAATACTATAGGTTCCAAACATCTTAGAGATCATGTGAATGAAAAGTACTTATGGCACCTAAGGCTAGGTCACATTGCAAAAGACAGGATTAACATATTAGAGAAAATCAGACTATTGAGTTCGTTGACTTTTGAGTCATATTCACTCTGTGAATTATGCCTTCAAGATAAAATGACCAAGCTACCCTTTATGGGACATGGAGAAAGAACCACAGAGTTACTTGCTCTTGTGCATTCTGATGTTTGCGACCTATTCGATGTGCCAGTCAGAGAAGGTTTTATCTACTTCATTATCTTTATCGATAATTTTTTACGATTTGAGTATGTATACCTTATGCGTCACAAGTTTGAAGCCTTTGAAAAGTTCAAAAAATTTAGACATGAAGTAGAAAAACAAACCAAAAAGCCTCTTAAGGCTCTTTGATTAGATCGAGGAGATGAGTATCTTAGTAAAAAATTTTTTGAATATCTCAAGAAACATGAAATTATCTCACAGTAGACTCCATCTGGAACATCTTAACTTAACTGTGTTTTAGAATAGAGAAGTTGGATTTTATTAGATATGGTCTGTTCTATGATGAGTTTCATGGACCTTTCTAATTTTTTTTGAAAATATTATATTTTGACTGTCATATATATATATACTGAATAGAATTTTATCTAAAATCATTCATACCATACTATATGAGATATAGCATGGTAAGAAATTGAATTTGAGTCATCTCAAGATTTGGGATTGTCCGGTTCATATTAAATAACAACAGATGGATAAGTTAGAATCTAGATCCTTTAGGGTTCATTTTATAGGATATCCTAAAGAGTCGTTAGGATATTATTTTTATCTTTCAGAAGACCATAATGTGATTATGAGTCAACATGCAGTTTTTCTTGAAAAATAGCTTATTCAAGATAGAGGCATGGAAAGACAGATTAGACTCGAGGAGAAAGTCTCCAAAGAGCAGTGAGCCTTGGAACCTAAGGAACCAGTTCAGTCTGAGCCGATCCACACCCACACTTCCTTTTCCACTTCGTAAGTCTAGTAGAATTTTTCATCCTCCTGAAAGGTAGTTGGGTATTATCTCAGAGGATGTAGAAGAAATATTTCTCATAGAAAATGAGATATATGGAGATGACCCTAAGACCTATAATGAGATGATATCAGATATCGACTACGAGAAGTGGTTAGATGCAATAAAGTCAGAAATTGACTCAATGCACTCAAACCAAGTCTAGATCTTGGTAGATCCATCTGAAGGTATTGTACCTATTGGGTGTAAATAGATCTTCAAGAGAAAGGTGCAGATGAAAAAGTAGAGACCTTTAAAGCTAGGCTCATGGTGAAAGGGTAAAGTCAGTGCAAAGGTGTTGACTATCAGAAAATCTTCTCATCTGTAGCCATACTTAAGTCCATCCGCATATTGCTTGTTGTTGCAACATATTTCGATTACAAAATATGGCAAATAGATATGAAAATATCTTTTCTTAATGGATATCTTGAGGAAGATATTTATATGAAATAGCCACTGAATTTCACTTTCAATGATGGTGATCATAAGATTTGCAAACTGTAAAGGTCCATTTATGGACTAAAGCAAGCATCTCAGATCTGGAATGCTCGATTTAATGATATCATCAAATCGTTTGGTTTCATCAAGAATAAGGAGTCATGTGTATTCAAGAAGGTCAGTAGGAGTGCTGTCACTTTCTTCGTATTGTACATGAATGATATTTTCCTGATTGAAAATGATATTCTCATGTTGACCTCGGTCAAGGTGTGGTTGTCTAAAGAGTTTTCTATGAAAGACCTAGGAGGGACATCCTTTATTTTGGGGATAAAGGTCTATAGAGATAGATCTAGAAGGATACTAGGATTATCACAGAAGAAGTACATTAAGAAGATGCTGAAAAGGTTCAGCATGGAGAATCCTAAAAGGAGTCTTGTATCCTTCAGACATGGCGTTCATCTCTCCAAAAAAATGTGTTCCAACTAAAGGGAAGAAAAACTATTTCTCTTTGGATAGCCCAGATTGCCTCTAAAAATTTTTTATTAATCTACATGAATAAGGATCAAATCTTTACTTGATTAGCAGCGAAACAAGAGATCAAATCTCTAAAAATCTAAAACAATCCTTCGTGGAGGCCTAAATGTATAGATCCTCTACTTCACATATACGCCAGATGCCGTAGGAAAGCGGGATGAACTTCGATCAAATCACCTTCATAATCCAATCAAACGAGGGAGGAGAGGTGCTGGTGTGACACCTCACACAGCAAGGAGGACACCCACAAGAGGGCCCACAGTAAGGGAGGAGGGGCGGCACCAAAAGGGAGAGGCCAAGGAGAAGAAGGAAGGGCCTCTCTCTTCTTACGCCTCTCTCTCTCTTTCTCTCTTCTCTCAATCTGATTTATTTTCTATATCCCCATAGGTAGAGATCTTTTCTATTTATAAATAAATTTCATGACCCAATAAGTATAGGACTCCTAACTCAAACATATTTTGAATCAGTCCAATACTTATCTAAAAAGGACTCCTACATGAAATAGTATTGCCATCACATATGACAACCATATTGTACCCAATCCCTCACCCACATAGGATGCCCACAATGAGGAAGCTTTCAGGTGTTGGTCGGCCCATAAGAGAAAAATTTTTTAGTGCAAGTAAGATTTCTCATATCTCATCCAAAATCGATCTGATTCGAATCTAATTCGAGCTGGTTCGAAATAATTTTGAAAGGCTGTCAATCTCAAACTCTTTAGGACTTTTGTACCAAGTCTAACTTAAATTTTAGACCTAATTAAGTTTAATTAATTCAGACCTAATTTGAAATTAATTAGTACTTAAATTTAATCTTTTATATGCTCTATGGATTATAGATCAGAAACTATTCATCTCTAGGATCGAACCTGAACCTCATGTGTAGTGCTAGCTAGACTAGTCAACTCTTCAATTTTGTTTGACCCATAATTTAATTATCAATCAAGTTAGCTTATATATTCAATCAAGTGAAGTACTTTCAAATTAGATATATAAACATAGGTCAATTCTTTTCTATGGTGTCTGACTTATGTGTGTGACTCTATAGGTTCAAATGCTAAGCCGGTAGCACATGAATCAATTCCTGCACTAATCGAGATACTATCTAGTAATGATTTTCGATATCCAGATAGATTGAATTATTATAAAAAAATATTTCAAAATCTATACACATAATTACCGCATAATTCATCCTTTTGATCCTAAATGCTCTAGGATGGTCTCAGATTAACTGTCAATCGAGATTACTTTATCCGCATTGTATTTTAACCTTTCAAATCCATCTCATGTATTATCTTGGCCAAGGCTTTACTAAATTGAAATACAGTGATACATCAACTCTAATAATCTAAAGGGATCAATTCTATCTTGATCCACACACAGACTTCGCAAGTACTTGACTGTACCCAATAGCCTTCCATCACTGTATTAGAAATCTAGATAGTCCGACACCAAAATACAGTGAGTTACTTGCAAGTCACTATGGTGATCTCAGGTCTGATAAATACTTATATCCATGTGCTTCGCGAGCAGCTCTTGACAACAGAATGCTCGTAGGTGAGTCATCTATTTAGTGACGATATACTCCTATATCTCATTTGTATGTCATACCAGTATCACCACACTCCTTGATTAAGAGGACAACCAATCCATATGGCACACAATGATCTCCACTAGATAAATATCACATCCTGTAATAACGTATCATTTGATCGCGAATATATTTAAGAACTATACCATAAATCTTTTCTTTATCGTACGCTAACATAGTTTTAAAAACTTCATCACAGCACAAGAGTTCAAGGAAGATGTAACTTTATGATGAAAAATATCAGAATAACTATTATTCATTTATCAATAATTCATATACAAAGATGAACTCAATCATCATACGATTGGTTTTAAGACATAATTCCCAACAACTCTCACTTGGACTAAAATCAATCGAGGTAGTATCTTATACCCATCTTCCATTTGAAGTCATCGAACTCTTTAATCTCGAGAGCTTTAGTGAAGGGGTCGGCTAGGTTCTTCTTTCCATCAATCATCTGAAGCTTGATGTCATCTCGATTCACGATCTCTCATACCAGATGATAGTGATGTAGAATATGATGCAGCATCTGATGCAGTATTGTATTCTACTTCGTATACAGAATTGGCCACTGTATGTTACTTGAAACTTTTTCAGCAAATAGCTCCTTCATTTAAAATAAATACATAGCCTGACATGCTTCTGCTGTCATCACAATCTGATTGAAAATTAAAATCAGTATATCCCACAAGTTTCAAGTTAGTGTCTCCATAGATAAGCCATTGGTCTTTAGTATTTCTCAAATACTTAAGAATTGCTTTCGCAATCTTTTAATGCTTCTCATCCGAATTCGATTGGTACCTACTCACTACCCCTAGTGAATAGGCCACATCCGACCTCATAGATGTCATAGCATACATGATAAATTCTACTATCAAAGCATATGGTATTCTACTCATATGCTCTCTCTCCTCAAGTGTTGTCGAACAATCTTTCTTAGAAAGAGTAATTCCATGACCTATCGGAAGATAGCCTTTCTTGAAATTATCTATGTTGAATTACTTCAATAAGATATCGATGTATGTGGATTAGAACAATCCAAGCAACCTTCTAGATTTATCTCTATAGATCTTCATCCTTAGGATGTAGGATGCTTCTCCCAAATTCTTTATGGAGAACTATGATGATAACCATAGCTTCACACTCTACAAAGTTGAGATATCATTTTCTAGTAACAGTATATCATCCACATACAGCACAAGAAAGATGACTATAGAATCAGAAGCCCACTTATAGATGTAAGGCTCTTCTCCGTTTCTAATGAAACTATACATTTTGATCACCTTATCAAAATGCATGTTTCAACTCCTAGACACCTGCTTAAGTTCATAAATAGATCTATTCAACTTGCACACTTTTGACTCATCTGTGGATGTGAACCCTTCAAGTTGTATCATATACTCCTCTTCTTCTAGCTCTTATAAGGAAAGTGATTTTGACATCCATTTGTCAGATCTCATAAACTAAGTGTGTAGCGATAGCAAGCATAATTTAGATAGACTTGAGCTTACCACAGGAGAGAACGTCTCGTCATAGTCAATATTATAACACTGATGGTAATCTTTGACAACAAGACGGGCTTTATAGGTCTCTACCTTCCCGTCCACTCCTCTTTTTCTTTTGAAAATCTATTTACACCCTATGAATTTTATCCCTTCAGACAGATCAACTAGTGTCCATACACCATTGATCTCCATGGACTCTATCTCGGACTGTATGGTCTCAAGCCATTTCTGAGAGTCGGGCCTTTGCATGGCCTCCATATAGATAATTGGATCTTCATCGTTCTCATCAAGTTCAATAGGATCACCATCTTGGATCAAGAAACTGTAGTATCTATTTGACTGATGCGATACTTTACCAAATCTCCTTAATGGTGCCTCTACTAGCTCTGGATTCGATTCTCCAATCCAATCCAATTCTATATGTGTCGGTCCCTCCACCTCATGAACTTCATCAAGTTCAATTTTATAGGTATTAGCTCCTTCACTAAAGAACTTCTTTTCCAAAAAGACTATCTGGCTGCTGACAAACACCTTTTATTCTGCATCGAGATAGAAATAGTACCCTTTAGTTTTTTTTGGATACCCTATGAACAAGTATCTATTGAACTTAGGTCCAAGCTTATTTGTCTTTAAATGCTTGACATAGGCTGGACACCCCCAGATCTTAAGGTGTGAGAGCACCAGCTTATGTCCAGTCTATATCTCATATGGAGTTTTATCGACAGACTTACTTGATATCTTATTCAAAATATAGCAGGCAGTTTCTAAAGTATATCCTCAAAAAAAGATTGACAGACTCGCAAAGTCCATCATGGATCGAACTATATCTAATAAGGTTTGATTCCTCCTCTCAGACATCCCGTTATATTGCAGTATTCTAAGAGGGATCCACTATGAGAGAATCTCATTCTCTTCTAGACATGTCAGGAACTCACTCATGAGGTATTCACCACCTTGGTCTAACTGAAGGATCTTAATACTCTTTTCAGTCTGTTTTTCTACTTCAGCATGAAATCGTTTGAACATTTCAAATGATTTTGACTTATGTTTCATAAGATAGACATACCCATACTTCGATAGATCATCTGTAAACATAATGAAGTAGTAGTATCCTCCTCTAGCACTTATGTTTATAGGTCCGCATACATCAGTATGTATTAGACCTAGGACATCGCTAGCTCTTTCATCTTTTTTCTTAAAAGATGACTTAGTCATCTTATCAAGTAAACAGGATTCATGGGTCGGTAATGATTCACAATCATCTATCTCAAGGATACGTTCTTTGATTAACCTGTCAATCCTATTCTTGTTCACATGACCAAGCCTACAATGCCAAAGGTAGGATTTACTGATATTATCTAATCTAAGACGTTTGCTGGCTGTGTACATTACACTAACAGACTGTGATATTATATATATGTCATTTTTTAATTATCCACACATAATTACAGTATCATTTATAATGATATCACAAAAATCATCCTTTATTATAAATTTGAAATCAAGTTTGACCACAAGACCTACAGAGATGACATTCATCAAAAAGAAGGAACAATAATGACAATCATCTAACATGATACTACTGGACTCGAAGACAAGCTGTAAAGTTTGTAAGGCTAGAACTAGAATAAGACTTTCACCTCTAATGTTAAGAAACCGCTCATCCTCTCTAAACTTTCTACTTACCTGTAGTTCCTGCAATAAATTACATATATTAATCGGACTTCTAGTATCCAATATTCAGACAGTAGTATTACAAATAGAGAAATTATAAGGAGTTATCATATAAGTACCTTGTGAAGCAACTGCTTGCTTCTTTCTCTTGTTCTTAGGCCTGTTTGGGTCAAGGGTGGCTATATAAGCTGGATAATTCTTTTTTAAATGATCCAGCTTCTTATAGATAAAGTATTCTATCTGGCTCTTGTCAATTTTTAACGATTTGCTCTATTTAGGATCAGCGGCACGAAATTTTTATACTTTTTTTTCTCTCATAGAGGATCGACATCCTGCAGATGATCCTCCTACTAAATTCACTGGCTCCTTCTGGAGCTGGTGATCCTTCTCAAAAGTCTACAGCAACTCTAGCAAATTATGATAGTTCACTGTAGGCTTTGTCATTCTATAATGACTGAGAAAAGGTAGGTAGGATTTCGGTAGTGAATTAAGGATAGCATCCTTGCCTAACTGTTCATACAACGAAAAGCTAAGTTTGCTAAGGCATTCTGCTCAATCATGTACAGTACATAATCGGTGACTGAAGCGCCCTCTCGTATATGGGCATTGAACACTGTGCAGAAAGTTTTGTGTCTCTCCACATCCTCAGGGATATCGAAGGACATTCAATATTTGAATGATCTCCTCTGGCTGTGCATTCTCAAACTTATGGCTAAGCTCGTCGTTCATAGCTGCCCTCATCACACAATACACAATCATGCAGTCATTGAGTCACTTCACGTAAGTATCTCTCATGGTACGAGGAGCGTTAGCTGCAGGTTCTTCAAGTACCTCATCCATAAGGACGTACAGAATCCTCTCATGCTCCAAGTGATCTTCAACTTTCGAAACTAGCTGTCGAAGTTGGGTTCGATGAGCTTATCGCTATCCAATAGCATATGGAGGGATAGTGTGTTGGCCATGACTAAAATAAAAAATATAAATCTTTTAGTATATGAATTATTTTTAATTCTAAAAAAATAGATTTTAGTCTAAAGGTTCTTCTACTATTTTTATGAATTGATAGTCTCTACCTCCAACTCGAGAAATTACACTAATTTTTTAGCAGGTACTAGAATCCACATATACTGTATTCAGATCCGAGTATGGCTCGACCAACCTTAGTAAATCAATGGGTATGTTCATAACTAATTATTTCTCCAAATAATTTTTAGTAATTAGGTTTTGCCCCAGGCATCCTTTCAGTAGGCGTGTGGTGCCTCCACTGAAAATTCTAGTTAGGTCCAATCATTAACATGACCACACCAAGTACATCCAACAAACAGATGTTCATATCTGAATTTGACTCGACCAACCTGAGCATTGATCTGAAGGTATATCATGATGGTCATATGATGAATGATAATTTCAATATGTAATAGACACCAGACATGTGTCACCTCTAATACCTATTTGGAATATTGGATTCATTATCATGCACCTTAATGGGAGACTATGATCAAATTATCTCATAACTCTATCATTTTATAGACCTAATAATTTAAAAAATTTAATTTTATTGACTTGAGAATAAGAGAAGAAGATGACCTACAAGCTGCAAATCTTCTCACTGACTTCACCAAGTCATATAGAGGTTTAAACACAAGCTGGTCTAAAGGCATCTAAATTAGTCACACTGATTCACCTTAATGACATAGGTCTGCATGAATAGACTAGTACTTAAATAAAATATAATCTACCATGTTGGCTAGATAAGTGAGATCAGTGAGAGGAATGTACCCTTAACTCATCGTAGATGCATCTAGGTGAATAACTTCCAATTAAAAATTACTTGATCAAATCTGTCAAACTTATCTTAGACACCAATTGATTAATTAATTTTAATTTGATCCACCAAAAGATTCGAGCTCAATCATGGAGTTATGATCATGATCCATTTATTAGGGTCAAACATATGGACTTGATCAAACTTTAACTATTGAGATTGATTTAAAAAAATTCTGACCTAATCTAATTTAATACTTGATTAGATTTAATCAATTCTTCTACTTGATTCATATATGTTTCTAACTCTAGGTCTAATCCATTAGAAGGACCTGATTCAAGCTAACCCTTTATCCATTAATTTATGTGGTATCTTAATAATCTTAAATTTTTAAATCTAGATCATTCAAAGCTTAATTCAAAATTAAATATATGAAACATGTATTTCAGTCTATAAAACTATTCTACCAAGATTTCAGATGAAGCATACCATATGCTTCAATTCACGAAAATAAAGTTTTATAATATGTT
Organism: Elaeis guineensis; assembly: GCF_000442705.2. Classification (NCBI taxonomy): domain Eukaryota; kingdom Viridiplantae; phylum Streptophyta; class Magnoliopsida; order Arecales; family Arecaceae; genus Elaeis; species Elaeis guineensis. The sequence goes on along the minus strand of NC_026002.2, from coordinate 76,386,919 downwards.
TAACAATTAAACATACATAAGTATGATTTAAACTTCATATATACATCTCATGCATCATGACAACTTTTAGATCTATACCAATTACATCATATGTAACATGCTATTCAGATTTAAAATAATTTTATATCTAAATTTTATCTTATTATAATGAAACATAAATCACTTTAGATCTAATCTAAATATATTTATGATCAAAATAATTTATAAAAATCTGTTCTCTTTTTTCTTTATGAAATCAGATCACAACGATACCCCTACACGTTATAAGAGACCCATCGAATAGATAAAAGAAAGATTAATCTCTTCAATCTTCTATGATTGGATGATCTGATAATCTCATCAATTTGAATACTAGGCTACGAAGATCTAAAATCTAATTTTATATATAATCACATCAACATGTAATTATTGACAAAACTATTTTATATCATGAACATGTCCTTAATCTTATCAATTATATTTTTCATCTAATTCAATTAGATTCGATGCATCATATACATCATATCAGATCTAAAATAAATCTTATACTGATTATAAAATATTAATTTTAGATTTAATATCATATAAAAAATTAATTAGATGCAAACATGAATGCATAAGAAATAAATTTTTGATAAAATCTATTTTTGCATAGTACTGAATTTCGATAAGATTGAGATCTAAATATCTATCGAAACGGATCCAATTCAGATCTAAAAATAACTCCACTTCATAATAAAAATAATAATATTAAAATTTTATTAAAATAAATTTAAAATAAATTTTAATTTATGTTGTTGTTCTATCAAAAATTCAGCAACAACAAAATTCTATTAGAACAAACTTACAACAACCTTAATCAATAATTGATTAGGCTCATCTAATCTAATCAAAATTAGATCAAAAATTTTATATAAATAGATTTAAATTAGATTTAATATCTAACATTAAATTTTAATGACATACAATATATAATTAATCTAAAAAAAAATAGTTATACATGCATGAATCAAAGGTCTGCTCTGATATCAATTGAAGGGAAGGAAAACTATTTCTCTTCGAATAGCCCAGGTTGCATTTAAAATTTTTTTATTAATCTACATAAATAAAGATCAAATCTTTACTTGATTAGTAGTGAAACTAGAGATCAAATCTTTAAAAATTAGAGACAATCCTTCACGAAGGTTTGGATGTGCAGACCCTCTATTTTGCATACACGTCAGACGCCACAGGAAAGTGAGATGAACTCCGATCAAATCGCCTTTACAACCTAATCAAATGAGGGAGGAGAGGTGCTCGTGTGACACCTCACATCAGCAAAGAGGATGCCCACAAGAGGGCCCATGGCAAGGGAGAAGGGGGGGCACTAAAGGGGAGAGGCCAAGGAGAAGAAGGAAGGGCCTCTCTCTTCTCACGTCTCTCTCTCTTTCTCTTTTCTCTTAATCTGATTTATTTTCTATATATCCATAGATAAAAATTTTCTCTATTTATAGATGAATTTTATAACCCAATAAGTATAGGATTCTTGACTCAAACATACTTTGAATCAGTCCAATACTCATAAAAGAAGGACTCCTACATGAGATAGTATTGCCATCACATATGATAATCATATTGCACCCAATCTCTCACCCATATGAGATGCCCACAATGAGGAAGCTTTCAGGTATTGGTCAGCCCATAAGAGAGGATATTCCTAGTGTAAGTAGGATTTCTCATATCTCATCCAAAATGAATTCGATTCGAATCTAATTCAAAACTGGTTCGAAATAATTTTGAAGAGCTGTCAATCCCAAACTCTTGAATCTAATTAAGTATAATTAATTTAGATCTAATATAAAATTAATTAATATTTAAATTTAATCTTTCATATACTCCATGAATCATAGATCAAAAACTGTTCATCTCCGAGATCGAATCTGAACCTCATATGTAGTGCTAGCTAGACATAGTCAACTCTTCAATCTCATTTAATCCATAACTTAATTATCAATCAAGTTAGTTTATATGTTCAATTAAGTCAAGTACTTCTAAATTGGACATATAAATATAGACTAATTCTTTCCTACGGTGTCTAACTTGTGTGTGTGACTCCATATATTCAAACACTAAGCTGGTAGTATAGGAACCAATTTCTACACTAATTGAGATGTCATCTAGCAATGATTTCTAACATCCAGATAGGTTGAATTATTACAAAAAAATATTTTAGAATTCATACACATGGTTATCGTATAATTCATCCTTTTGACCCTGAATACTCTAGGATGGTCTCAGGTTAACTGTCAATCGAGATTGCTTCATCCATATTGTATTCCAACCTTTCAAATCTATCTTATGGATTATCCTGACCAAAGCTTTACTAAATTGAAATACAGTGATACATCAACTCCAATAATCCAGAGAAGTCAATCCTATCTAGATCCACACACAAACTTCGCAAGTACTTGACTGTACCCAGTAGCTTTCCGTCACTACATTAGAAATCTAGATAGTCTGGCATCAAAGTACAGTGACTTACTTGTAAGTCACTATGGTGATCTCAAGTCTGAAGGATACTTATACCCATGTGCTTCGCAAGCAGCTCTTGACAATAGAATGCTCAGCAGGTGAGTCACCTGTTCAGTGACAATATACTCCTACATCTCACCTGTATGCCATACCAGTGTTACCATACTCTTTGATTAAGAGGACAACCAACCCATATGGTACATAATGATCTCTACTCGATAAACGTCATCATCCTGTAATGACGTATCATTTGATCACGAACATGTTTAAAAACTATATGATAAATTCTCTCTTTATCGTACACTAATATAGTTCTAAGGACTTCATCACAGCACAAGAGTTCAAGAAAGATGTAACTTTATGATAAAAAATATCAGAATAACTATTATTTATTTATCAATAATTCATATACAAAGATGAATCCAATCATCATACGATTGGTTTTAAGATATAATTTTCAATCTCCAACACACTAGAAGAGATTGAACACATGAGCAAAATCTCTTATGCTTCAATTTTAGGAAGTCTCATGTATGTCATGCTTTGTACACAACCTAATATCGCTCATGCTGTGAGTGTCACAAGCAGATATCAATCGAATCTAGAGAAAGAACACTGGTCTTCTGTGAAGTGTATCTTTAAGTATTTGAGAAGGACTAAGGATATATTTTTGATCTTTGAGAATGGAGAACTGAAGGTATAGGAGTACACTGATTCAGACTTCATGTTTGATATCAATGATCGAAAGTCGATATCGAAAAGTATTTTCTTGTGCCATGGTGGCACTATCAGCTGGAAGAATTTTAAACAGACTATGATTATAGACTCCACTATGGAAGCAGAATACATCACTATATCGGAGGCCACGAAGGAGGCATTCTGGTTCAAGAAGTTTGTTATAAAACTTAGAGTGATGCCATCAGATGCTATCTCTCTCTATCACGACAATAATGGTGCCATAGCCCTAACTAAGGAGCCGAGATCTCATTAGAAATCTAAGCACATTGAGCGATGATTCCACCTCATCTGTGATTATCTCGAGAAAGGATACATCAAGATGAAGAGAGTCGACACCAGGGATAATGTGGTTGACCCACTGACGAAGTCGTTGAGCCAGCAAAAGACTAAAGCCCATCTTGAGAAGATAGGATTTAGATTTATAGCCAATTAACTTTAGGTCAAGTGAGAGTTTGTTAGATGCATGTCCTAGAAGTCAGATTGGCTGACACTTGTAAAATATTTTTAAGGCATAATTTATAATTTAACTTTGATATTAATAAAATTAGATTATTTTCATTCTCATTATGTTTAAAAATATCTGTGAATCATTTATTGCGTTAATGGGTAAGAGAACATATATTCTCAAGAGTTGAGAATTTGAGATATGTACTAATCTTAGTTAACTCATAAATTGCTCTCAATCGTAGGATTATCACAGAGATGGTGATCGATCCAAAAGATTGATGTACAATCGCTTTCTTTAGATAGATAAGTCTTGAATCTATATTGTGGAGACATCGGAGCAAAAGTATGGGTGCTTGTTAAGAACAAGGGTACTGAGTATGACCATTTACGAACAGTCACAAACATATCTACCTTCTCATCAATGATATGTTCATAGCTGTGATTGTGTATTTAGTTCTCTGATTTGAGGTGCATCGGTAGTTCACATTAAGGATGTTGTAGTTTGATGACACCATAACTCGATCTACTAGTTATATCGAGGCTTGAGGTGTATGTTGGTTGTAATATGTTCATTGTAGAAATTGGATTATATCAAGATGGGATCTATCGACCTTGATAGAGGAGTAGTCTTATCTAGATCATGAGATTGAGTCCAAAAGCTCATGGCCATAGCAGTGTAAAAGATAAAAAAGTTCTATTGGGTTGCACATTAGACTCAAATCGATTGATTCCATCATATGCAGATATGAGGTTTGACGAGTTTATCTTGATCTCGATTCTATCGAAACTCACTATAGAAGAACTGCATCATACGGTAATTGCACCTAGAAGTTCATCCTTCAATTCTGCTGAATTGCCACTACATACTGTTAGGTGTTACTAGTGGATTGTGAAACTAATTAACATTATTTTGATGATCAATAATTTTAATTGACTAAATTAAAAAAAATTTCGATCCATCGAAAAGAATTTTGATGATGTTGATGATAGAGATCACAACATATCTCACTACCAGACAGAATTAGATCTACGGGGTCACACAAATAAAGATTTTGATCTTGGATTGTACAATTAGGCTAAATATAGTCTAATTGAGTTAGGAGCTATTGAGTCCTAGCTTTGGGTTTAAGGATACCATGCTAGCACATGGTTAAGCCTATTTTCTCCTCTTTAATTTTGGATCTTATTGGATAGGATTTAATCAATTTGGTACAAGCTCCAATTAGATTTCAAATGTTGGTTCACTCAAGTTCGAATTTGATCAAATTAAGTTGGATTTGTGGGGGCGCCAAATGTTGGTGGCACTCAATGCTAGTCGACCCAGTAATAGGGCGCACCCACATGAATTGGATCCATGTGTGTGTCATCCAAATCAGATATGAGAGAATGAGAGGGATAAGCTTCATCCACTAGTGGATGAGGATAAGAGATTTGATCTCCTTTGAATTCAAATTCAGATTTTAATTGAACTTCGAATTTAAAATCATTGGAATTCAAATCGGAGATGGATTGGAATGAGGCGATAGCAACTTTATCCTATCTCCATTCTAATCTGAATTTTTCTTTGGTTATGTGTGACAAAACAAGAGAAAAATCAGATTGGGGCGGACCTAAGAGAGTCCTATTTTAAGGCATTTGATCTAATCAAATTCCTATAAAAAAAGGTTCTTTTTTATTGACCAAAGGAGTTACAGCCAATAGATCATTTTTCATGCATCTCTTCTTCTTTTCCATGCCTTCTCTTTCTTTTATCTCTGATATCTATCCCTTTTTTATGTCTAAGGATGTTGGATGAGCCATCTGATGGGTTCAAGGTGTCGAACGCCATCAGTTCTACACGAAGAGTCGAAAAGGCTGCGATCAGGGGCTGATCGAAGTCCAATCGATGATCAGATTTGAATTTGATCAAAAAGCTTGCAATTCTATCTAGGATTAGGTAGATTGATCGAGGAGAAGATATCCTAGATCAAGCTCGAGTGGATACTTGTAGAGGCTGAGCACATGCGCAACTCCACAACGAACCTCGGAGATCATCGAATCATCAATCGCGGAGATCATCTACCCATGTGCGATGATGAGATCACCTCTTATCTCTTATGCATGCTGTTGTTTTATACTTATATGCTATTATAAATAGTTATTTATCTGATTTAAATCTATGTCTTACGTGTCGGATCGGATCGAAAAATTTTTGAATTTCGCTGCCTCTGATCCGAACCGATCCGATGCACCCCATGATCCTTCAGATGGACCTACTGTTCTGGTACCTACAAGAAGGGTTGCTGCCCAAAGATCACACCAAAGCCTGATGGATCCAAGTCAAGTTTGCATGATATGTGATGCTTGAAGGAAAGCTCTATAGGTGATCATACTCCATGTCCCTCCTTTGCTATCTTTGACCTTTCGAGGTAGAATATATCTTGAGAGAGATTCATGAAGGCATCTGTGGCAACCACCTAAGTGGCAGGGTCTAAGCTTATAAGATTCTATGATAAAGGTACTACTGGTTGAGCATCCATAAAGACACTGTTGAGTTTGTAAAGCACTGTGACTAGTGCCAGCGATACTGGAGTTTTCAATACTTACTAGCGACCCCTCTCTCCTCAATCAACTCTCTTTGGCCATTCGCTTAGTGAGGGATGGACATCCTCGATCTATTTCCATAGGCCACTGGGTAGAGAGTTCCTTATAGTGACGATCGACTGCTTTACCAAGTAGATCGAAGCCAAACCACTTGTCCAGATCATTGAGAAGAATGTTTGTGACTTTAATTGGAAGAACATCATTTGTCGCTTCAGTCTGCCTCAAGTCATCATAATCGATAATGGCCAATAGTTCGACAACTTCTCTTTCCATGAGTTCTAGCAAGAGCACCACATCAATCATTACTTCATCTCTGTCGGACACCCTTAAATTAATGGAGAGGTCGAAGTAACCAATTGGATCATCCTGCAAGGCTTGAAGACCTGACTAAACAAGGTCAAAGGACTTTGGATGGATGAACTACATAGCATTCTTTGAGCCTACCACACAACACATCAACTTCTGATAGGTGAATCACCATTTATCCTCACTTTTGGAATTGAGATGGTTATCCCTATGGAGATAGGCCTACCCTCATACCAGGTAGAGACCTTTAATGTGCAGAAGAACTCCAAAAATTTGTGGGTGAACTTGATGTTGAAAATTATGTCCTAAAGTCAATTATCTAATTGTAGATGATTGTGCTTATTGTATGTAAATTATATATGAATTATAAATTAATAAAAGTTATTTGGCAGTTCAGCATAATCTGTGTATCTTTCTTTTAAGAACTCTTATATTATGATAGTCCTTGAAACTATTTTCAATCGATAAAAGAGGATTTATTGAATAGTTTTTAAACTTGTTCGTGATCAAATAATACATTATTAACAAAGATGATAATGTTTATCAAGTATAGGTCGTTGTGTGTCATATGGGTTGGTTGTCCTCATAACCAAAAAGTGTAGAGATACTGATATGGCATGCAGATAAAATATAGGAGTATATTTGCATTAAACTTGACCCAACTGTGGAGCACTCTGTTGTTAAGAATAGCAAGTAAAGAATATTAGTATAAGTATCCCTCCGATCTGAGATCATCATGATGACTTGCAAGCAACTCACTGAACTTTGGTACCAGACTATTTATATTTTTAATATAGTGATGGAAGATTTTTGAGTACAGTCAAATACTTGTGAAGTCTATATGTGAGTCAAAATGAAATTGACTGCTCCAAGTTATTGTAGATAATGCTTCGATGTGTTTCAATTTTATAAAATCTTGATCAGGATAATCCTTGTGAGGAGTCATAGGATTTATAAGATTGAGACACAATATGGATGTACTGATTAAAGAGTTGACAGTTTAACTCTGAAGTCATTCTGAGCATTGAGTGTCAAAGGGATGAATTATACGGCAACCATACTTCAAGATTCTTGAATATTACTTTGCAACAATTCGATCTATCCGAATGTCAGGTATCATTGCTAGATGATCACTTTGATTAGTATAAAAATTTATTCCTATGCTACAAGCTTAGTATTTGAATCTATGGAGTCACACACAGAGGAGATTTCTGTCCAATCAGATGGTTGATCAATGATTGTGAATCGTTGAAGAATATAATCATCAATGTGGTTGATAATTAACCTCATGCAAAGATTGTAATAATATAATTTCCTAAGGGTTTGTGAATTACAAGAGTATTAATTAGCAATTAGATTACTGATTAACTCAATTTGATTGAGTAAAGAGGTTCAAATCAAGTCTAATTGAATTAGATTTAATTAGATTTGATCCAATTAGGTTATAAGATAACCAATCACTTAAAAAAATAAATTCTTAATTTGATCAGGACATGGGTCCAATTAATTTCTAATTAGATTAAGACTTGATTAAGAAGATTAGGTGTCTAATTAGATTAGATTTATCCTTCTCTATTTGGATTTAACCAAATTTGGATTTGGATTAGATCAGATTGGATCAAACTGATGTTGGGTTTCGGTGGCACAACAGAAGAATTAGGTGTTTAAAATTTCTATTTAAAACAGTTGATGCACCGAAAACACTAATACCCAAAAATCTTTGACTATAATAATCAAAATACAATAAATTAAACTTAGATAAGATGAATACCTATAGTGCTAATCCCAATTTTCATAAGTCATCCAAGTGTCTGCCCTCCAATGATGATTCACATAAAAATTAAACCACAGACAGTGCTCCTTCTTCACCTTGCTCCAAAAGTTCCAGTCCTTAGAACTCCTTAGCCCTGTACTAGTCAGATTTCTCTAAGAACTTGACTCCACTCTCTCAAAATCTCCTTTGAACTTTTGATTCTTTTTATTTAGGATCCTCACAACCCTTGTTAGGACTAAATAAGGCTTTATCTTAAATCCCAAAGCCTTGTCCTAAAACTAAGATAGGTTGTAAGAAAGAAAGGAGAGCAACGGAGAGAAATTGAAAATCCGATCTAAATACCTCGGACACCCAGCATCCAGGTCAATTTATAGCCACTAGAGGGATGCCAAAAGGGAGGGACATGCTCCACAAAAAAAATCTTATCTAATCTGATTATCAGAGATAAGAGTTCCTTCAAGCAGAAGGACTCTTATCAATAATACGTCGATTAGCACCCTCTTCTGTGTGTGCGATCAGAGAAGAGATATTTTTGCATCCATTCTCAAATCAGAAAAATCAAAAAAAATCTATATAGATAGAAAATTCAATCATGATCTCAGATCACCTAATAAAGAGATAAAAAAATCTATGAAAAGAAGTGACCCTTGCACCTCTTCATGCGAGTGCTGATCACCGTGCATGCATGCACATGAGGAAGCTTTTAGCATCCGTTTGGCCATCTGATAAGTCTAAAAAAATGTCAAAAAAATTACCAAAAATAGCTTATCAAATGTGGAACATATTTACAAAAAAATTATTCTAATTTGAAAGTATTTGATTAGGAGAAGGACTCTCCAAATTATAGAGAGATGTGATGCTTCTGCATGTGCGTGAGAGACCCTTCTCGTTTCTAATTTTTCTCCACCCCAAAAATTTCAAAAAAAATCCATCTCATGCTTTGAGATGTGCACTAGAGGATGGAGGGTAATATGGGCTACCACACGTATCTTAATCCCATTTCAGAAGACTCTTTTCTTCTGCTCATGCCAACATGCACGCGCAAAACTTGTTTTGCGCCAAGAGTCCACCACAACTTGGACTCTTCATAAATGGTGTTAATTTGGGATTTGATGCTCCAATTTGGGCTACTTTCAGGTGGCACAATCTAACCCAAATACCTACCAAATTGAGCTAGCTAATTAGAAAGGGATGAGAGCAAATTGATCTCCAAAGGAGCTAGGATTTCCACACGTGCTAGCATGCTTACCGGAATCCTGATTGAATCCAAAATTTCAATCAACCTTTTTCAAAAGGATCTTTGACCAATTTTTATATGTGTGTGACTCATTAGATTCTACATCTAGCTAGTAGTAGATCTAGATATATGTTGATCTAATTTGATTAGATTTTAATCTAATCAATTAAGGTCCAATCGAGCTAATCCGAGCTCAACAATTAGAATCTTTTCTAATTGACGATCGAATTAAACATTTTAATTCAATCAAAAATCTATAAGTCAAGATTGACATATAACAATATATCATGACTATCCAGAAGATATAAAATTTGATAAAAATACTAAATATATCCTTCAGTGATAAGTTACCATACAATTCAATCCTTCGATCATTTCTGCACCCTGAATATGTTCATGAGTATGAAACCATGTCAAACTCAAATACATATTCATAATGATTCTCAATTAACCAATGATGACTTTAATAAAGAAGCATTAAAAAAATTTTCTAATCTCCTTCTTGCTTTTGGTCAAAAGATTTTTTTCAAGTCATCTAGGATTGAGAATACATAGGATGCTATCTCCTTTTACTAGGAGTGATTGATTCCATATTGATCAACTCACAACCTTCATACACACTCCATCATATCCAGAACACCCCGTACATATCTTAATATCATGCTTGGATATGAACCAAAATATGGATTCATGTATATAAGATTCTATGGTGATCTCAGGTTTAAGGATAACTTGTATAACTCCCACTTAGATAACCATCTTTGACATGCAAGTAAGGCTTCCATAATATATTTTCTTTCATCGAGTCAATTTAGTGGACTCATTTTCTAAATGAGTACCCATATCTTTGTATTAGTATCCCATACACAAGTGGCTAGTGAGATCTACCATTCTCTCCATCGAGCATACGTAGGATGTATCTGTCTATCTGAAATTTTGATCTCTGACTCAATGCTTCTACGACCAAGAATATTTAAGATTAGAATTTTAAGATTTTAGATCTCATCAGTATGACCCATTCATGTCTCCTAAAATCATTGTCCTAATCTTTAAGGTTCATCATAATTTTAGACATTATAAGATGTAGCTAAAATGATGAATCAATGCCTAAAATAATAATGTCATTACATGAGTTAAAAAATTACAAAAAAAAATTCCATCGCAACACATGATTGGCTTATTGGGCACTCTTCATTCAATCTCCTACTTGCACTAAAGCCAATCGCTTTTGTATCCCAAACAATCAAGATAGCAATCAAATAGCTGCGGTGGTATGGCCATAGTGAATGGATTTGCTATATTATTCTTTGTATCCACTCGTTCAAAGACAACATCTTGTCTCTCTTTTTCGAACAAGATGGAAGCGTCTAAGGATGTGCTTGGATCTATGATAAGATTTAAGTTCCTTAGCTTGAATAACGACCCCAATGTTATCACAATAGAGTAGCACTGGTCCTTCAATCTTAGGAATGACTCCTAAATCTATGATGAATTTTTTCATGCAGACAGCTTCCTTAATGGCTTCACTAGCAACGATGTACTCTACCTCAGTAATTGAGTCAGCTACTGTCTGCTGCTTGAAACTCTTCCAACTCACTGTCCCACTATCTAGGATAAATACGTACCCTGATATTGACTTGCTATCATCTAGATCAGATTGAAAATTAGAATCTGTATATCTCTCTAGTTTCAACTTTGATCCTCCACCATATATGAAAAAAATATCTTTAGTCTTTCTTAGGTGCTTCATAATATTTTTCACAGCTTTCCAATGATCCTTCCTTGGATCAGTCTGAAATCTGCTAGCTACAGCTAAGGCATAAGCTACATCAGGCTTGGTACATAGCATGATATACATAATTGATCCCACAGTCAAAGTATAATAGATTTTATTCATCCTCTTTCTCTCCTTTAGTGTCCTAGGATATATTTTTTTTGAGAAACGTATACCATAACTTGTATGTAGGTAACTTCTTTTACTTGCCTTCATATTAATTTTTTTTAATATGAGATCTATGTACCATGACTGGGATAAGCCTAACATCCTTTTAGATCTATCTCTATAGATCTTTATACCCAATATATAGGATGCTTCATCCAAGTATTTCATAAAAAATTTATTCGATAGTCAAGTCTTGATCGATTGCATCATTGGAATATCATTCTCAATGAGCATTATATCATCAATATACAAAATCAAGAAGATAACAGCACTCCCACTTGTCTTCTTATATATATATGGTTTATTCTTATTTTTGATAAAGCCAAACTCTTTAACTGTCATATTAAATCGGATGTTCCAACTCTTCGAAGCCTGCTTCAATCCATAAATGGATCTCATTAGCTTGCATACTTGATTTGCCCTCCCACTTGAGACAAAACTCTCTGGCTGAGTCATATAGATCTCTTCCTCTAGATTACCATTGAGTAATGCGATCTTGACATCCATCTGTCAGATCTCATAATCGTAGTATGCCACTATAGCAAGTAAAATCCTGATGGATTTGAGCATAGCCACTAGTGAGAAGGTTTCATCATAATCAATTTTTTACCTTTGTCTGAAGCTCTTCACCACTAACCTAGTTTTGTAGGTTTCTACTTGGTCATCTGCTCTGATCTTCTTCTTGAAAATCCACTTGCACCCTATTGGGGTAACACTCTTAGGTGCATCAATCAAGGTCCATACTTGATTGATATACATCGAGTCCATCTTAGATTTCATGGTTTCCAGCCATCTGTCTGAGTCTCTACTCATGACAGCTTCTAAATGGTTAGTGGATCATCATCCTAAATGATATTGATCAAATTATCATTCTCAATGATAAAATCATATCTTAGAGGTGCTTGACTTACTCTATCTGACCTTCAGAGAGGACGTGTGCATTATGGATGTACCTCATCCTTGGATACTTCTGATTGAGGATCTTCTTATGGTCCAATCACAGATATTTCTGGATCGATTTATAGATCTTAAACTTCTATAAGTTCAATATTCCTCCCTCTGCCTCTTTCTTGGATGAATTTATTTTTCAAAAAAAAATGACATACCTACTAACAAATATCTTTTATTCGGTAAGGTGGTAGAAGTAATATCCATTAGTTTCTTTAGGATATCCTACAAATCTACACTTATCTGATCTAGAACTAAGCTTATGTCCAAAAATATTTTTGACATAAGCAGGACAACCCTAAATCTTAAGATGTTTAAGATTAGGCTTCCTTTTTTTCCATATCTCATACGGTGTGCTTGTAATAGATTTTGAAGGTACTTTGTTTAAAATATATATGACAGTCTCTAGGGCATACCCCTAGAATGATATTGGGAGATCAGTAAAGCATATCATAGACTGCACCATATCCCTCAAAGTGCGATTCTTCTTTTCTGCTATATTATTTAACTAAGGTGTATAAGGAGGGGTTCATTCAGAGAGAATATCTTTACTTTTAAGATGATCAAGAAATTTACTGGATAAGTATTCTCCTTCTCGATCAGATCGAAGAACCTTGATATTTTTTTTAGTTTATTTCTCGACCATACATTGATACTTCTTAAACTTATTAAAGCTTTAGATTTATGTTTCATAAGATACACATATCCGAACCTGGATAAATCATCTGGAAAGATAATAAAATAGGAGTATCCTCCTCTAGTCTGAGTTGTCATTGGTCTACATATATCTGTATGTACTAGGGCTAACAACTTATTTGCCCTCTCTCCATGTCCAGAAAATAGAGTCTTGGTCATCTTACCCATGAGACAAGATTCACAAGTTTCTAATGATTTATAATCATATGGGTCAAAAATTCTTCTTTGTATAACTTGTCTATCTTTGACTCACTAATATGACCAAGAGACAATGTCAGAGATATGTGATATTCACATCTTTTCTCTTTTTTTAAATAATTTTTTTAATATAAAAAATATTTTTATTGAGTACAAGAATTAAAAAATTATTATCAATATAGCCGCTGCCATAAAATTTATTGAAAAAAAAAATAGAGCATCCATTTTCTATTAGCCTTATTTCATAATCTTATTTTAATAACAAAGGTATAGAAATAATGTTTATAACGACTTTTGGCATGTAATAACAGTCTTTCAATTCTAAAATTTTGTCTGAAGGTAAATCAAGCATACAGGTTCTCATAGTCTTTATGTAAATAGACTCTCTACTTGTGCCATAGAGCTCGAGATTACCTCTTTTCAGATCTTTGATATTCTGTAGTTGCTGTAATGAATTATAAATATGTGATCCACAAACGATATCTAATACCTAAGCATCAGAGTCTGAGCCACTCAATAAAAAATAGGTCTATATTATATATGCACCTTTTGGTGCTATACTTGCACTCTGCTTCAATCTTACAAGATTATTCTTGCAATTATACTCTCAATATCTAAGTTTACCACAAAATGAACAGATAATATCCTTATGAATATCTATTATCTTCTCATTATTACTGACTATCTTAAGATCAGGAATATCCAGAATATCGGAGTTCTTCTTCGATATAAATCTAACGTGCAAGTTTCTCAACCAATCTACATAACTGGATCGATCAACATATTTCATGCAATAAAAATAAAGAAGCCATAATGTAGACTTAAATCTACATAAATAAAGAATAATAGTATAAGCAAATCACTCATATTTGGCATGCATAACTAGATGAGGATTTTTAAACTAGTTATGACTCTCACTATTTTATCGGATACCATAGCCCTCTCCTATGGTAAACGATAAATCCTAATCTGATTTCTTAATGGGGTTGAGATCCTAATCCCTCAATGAAGCCTTGTGGATATCACAACAAATCTCAATAAATTCAAAGGTAGAAAAGTCTATCCAATTATATCTCATGCAACTCTCAGCATAATCCTTACCTCTAAAAATACTTATAGTTTTGTGGATATCACAATAAACTATAGTACTTTTAGTTAAGTCAGACTCTTCATTCTATACAGTCATATTTGAAAAATACTGCCCTTGTGGATATCACAACAAAATAATATATCCAAAATATACCATAAAGTATCTAATATGTACCAAGACAAACCTACATCAATCTCTATAGCAAGCTTTGTGGATATCATAACAAACCTGTATGATTTTTGATAGGATATTGACTAGACATGAAGGAAGGCATATGTTGTGTTCAAAACACTAAGCTATCTTCATTCAAGATTTAAACTAATCCAATTGATTAGAAAAGTGTTAAGATTAGTGGAGGTCCTCTCGTTGCTTTTTTTAGACACTAATAAAATTGGTCAGGCTAGCAATGGAACTAATTAAATAACCACTGCACTTGAAATACTTCTTAGACACCAATTGATTAATCGATTCAAAAAATAGATCAGCTACTGGTTTATAATACTATGACTTAATATGATTTTTATGAGGACTTTAATGGTCTCAAATATATCCTAATTCAATCAATCACAATGATACACTATTATAGTTATATCTTAATAATCATAACAACCAATCATGGCATCTTATCATATCTCTAAGATATGAAAATATAATCATACAACATAATTATAATTAAGCATCTTAAGCATATCACATATGCATGAAGTTCTAATAATATGCATGAACATAAAATACTCTTTTCGTAGTTCTTCTTCTTAGGACATCACAGTGGTACCCCTACATGCCATAAGAGTACCCTATGGAATAGGAAGAGAGGGTCTCTAAACCCTACTTGCTCTTATGACCGGATGGCCTAGTGATGAACCCCAATTAGAGTACTAAGTTACTAAAAAAGATTCTACACATACATCATGCATTTAACATAAAATATATCTCTAAGATGTGCTAGGGTTTGAATGTTCAATCGGGTTCAATCCTTGACCCGACTTGAACCAAATCAAAAAATCATGCTTAATCACAATCAAGATAAAAATTAACCTTTGATTATATAGATCAAGGTAGGCTCTGATACCACTATTGGGTTTCGATGGTGCAATGGAAGGACTAAGTGTTTAAAATTTTTTATTCGAAACACCCGATGCACTGAAAATCCCAATGCCCAAAAATTTTTAACTATAATAATCAAAGTATAATAAATTAAACTTGAATAAGATGAATACCTATAGCACTAATCTTAATTTTTATGATACATCCAAGTGTCCACCATCCAACAGTGATCCACACAAAAATTGAACCAAAGACAGCACTCCTTCACTTTGTTCCAAGAGTTCTAGCCCCTAGAACTCGATTAGCCCTGTATCGATCAGGTTTCTCCAAGAACCTGACTCTACCCTTTCATAACTTTCTCTAGACTTCTAATTCTTCTTTTTTAAGACCCTTACAACTCTTGTTAGGATTAGATAAGGCTTTGTCTTAAATCCCAAAGTCTTGTCCTAAAACTAAGATAGGTTGTAAGAAAGAAAGGAGAGCAACGGAGAGAAATTGAAAACTTGATTTGAATACCTCGAACACCTAACATCCAAACCAATTTATAGCCACCAAAGGGATGCCAAAAGGGAGGGACACACCTCATAAAAAAGTCTTATTTGATCTGATTATCAGAGATAAGAGTTCCTTCAAGCAGAAGGACTCTTATCAATGATAAGTCGATCAGCTTCCTCTTCTGCATGTGTGATCAGAGAAGGGATGTTTTCGCATCCCTTCTTAAATCAAAAAAATCCACAAAAATTTATGTGTATAGGAGATTCAATTCTAATCTCAGATCATCTAATAAGAAGATCAAAAAATCCATGAAAAAAAATGATTCTTGCACCTCTTCACATGAGTGCTGATCACCACATGCGCGTGCATGTGAAGAAGTTTCCAGTATCCATTTGGCCATTTGATAAGTCTGAAAAAATCACCCAAAATAGCTTGTCAAATGTGGAACATTATCAAAAAAAATTATTCTAACTTGAAAGCATTTGATTAGGGGAAGGACTCTCCAAAGCATAGAGAGATGCAATGCTTTTATGCACGTGCACGAGAGACCCTTCTCGTTTCTAATTTTTCTCCACCCCAAAAATTTTAAAAAAAATCCATCTCATACTTTGAGATGTGCAACAAAGGATGAAAGGTGATATGGGCTACCACATGCATCTTAATCCCATGTCAGAAAGACTCTTTTCTTCTGCTCATGCCAACATGCATGCACAAAACATATTTTACGCTAAGAGTCCACCACAACTTGGACTCTTCATTAATAGTGTTAATTTGAGATTTGATATCCTAATTTAGGCTGCTTCTAGGTGGCATGACCTAACCCAAATGCTCACTAAATTGAGCTAGCTAATAATCAAGGGATGAGATCAAATTGATCTCCAAAAGAGCTAGAGTTTCCACACGTGCTAGCATGCTTATCGAAACTCTGATTGAATCCAAAATTTCAATCAATCTTTTTCAAAAGGGTCTTTGGCCAATTTTTATATGTGTATGATCCATTGAGTTCCACATCTAGCTAGTAGTAGGTTCGAATATAAGTTAACCTAATTTAGTTAGATTCTAATCTAATCGATTAAGGTCCAATCGAGCTAACTCGAGCTCAATAATTAGAATCTTTTCTAATTGGCGATCGAACTAAACTCTTTAATTCGATCAAAAATATACAAGTCAAGATTGACATCTAGCAGTATATTATGACTATTCAAAAGATATAAAATTTAGAGAAAATACCAAATATATCCTCCAGTGGCAAGTTACTGTGTAATTCAATCCTTCGATCATTTCTGCACCCTGAGTATGTTTATGAGTATGGAATCATGTCAAACTCAAACACATATTCATATCGATTCTCAATTAATCATGATGACTCTAATAAAGAAGCATTAAAAACTTTTTCTAATCTCCTTCCTATTTTTGGCCAAAAAAAATTTTTCTCGAGTTATCTAGGATTGAGAATACATAGGATGCGATCTCCTCTTATTAGGAGTGATCAATTTCATGTTGACCAACTCACAATCTTCATACATTCTCCATCATATCCAGAACATCCCATACATATCTTAATGCTATGCTTGGATATGAATCAAAATATGGATTTATGTGCACAAGATTCCATGATGATCTCAGGTCTAAGGATCACTTGTACGACTTTCACTTAGAGAACCATCTTTGACATGCAACTAAAGCTTCTATATGATGTTTTATTTCATCGAGTCAATTCAGTGGATCCATTTTTTAAATGAGCACCCACATCCTTGTATTAGTGTCTCATACATAAGTTGCTAGTGAGATTTGCCACCCTCTCCATCGAGCATACATAGGATGTGCCAGTCTAACTGAAACATTGATCTCCGACTCAATGCTCCTATGATCAGAAATATTTAAGATTAGGATTTTAATATTTTAAGTCTCACTAGCATGACTCATTCATGTCTTCTTAAATCATTGTCTTAATTTTTGAAGTTCATTATAATCTTAGACATTATAAGATGCAGCTAAAATGATGAATCAATACCTCAAATAATAAATGTCATTATATGAGTTGAAAAATTACAAAGAAAAATCCAATCACAGCACATTTATGATTGGCTTATAGGGCACTTTTCTTTCAATCTCCCACTTATACTAAAGCCAATCATCTTTGTATCCTATATAATTAAGATGGAGATCAAATAGCTACTGTGGCATGGCCTTAGTGAATAGGTCTGCTATATTATTCTTTATGTCTACTCGTTCAAAGACAACATCTTGTCTATCTTTTTTGAATAAGATGAAAATATCTGAGGATGTGCTTAGATTTATGATGAGACTTAAGTTTCTTAGCTTGAATAACGACCCTAGTATTATCACAATAGAGTGGCACTGATCCTTCAATCTCAGGAATGACTCCTAAATCTATGATGAATTTCTTCATCTAGACAGCTTCCTTAATGGCTTCATTAGCAGCGATGTACTCTGCCTCAGTAATTGAGTCAGCTACTAACTACTGCTTAGAACTCTTCCAACTCACTGTCCCACCATTTAGGATAAACACGTATCCTGATATTGACTTGCTATCATCCAAATCAGATTGAAAATTAAAATCTATATATTCCTTTAGTTTCAACTTTGATCCTCCACCATATATGAGAAAAATATCTTTAGTCCTTCCTAAGTACTTCAGAATATTTTTCACAGCTTTCCAATGATCCTCCCCTGGATCAGTCTGAAATCTTTTAGCTACGGCTAAGGCATAAGCTACATCAGACCTGGTACATAGCATGGAATACATAATTGACCCCACAATCGAAGCATAAGAGATTTCATTCATTCTTTTTCTTTCTTCTGGTGTCTTAGGACATATTTTCTTCGAGAGACGTATACCATAACTTGTAGGTAGGTAATCTTTTTTACTTGTCTTTATATTAAACTTCTTTAATATGAGATCTATGTATCGTGACTGGGATAGGCCAACATCTTTTTAGATCTATCTCTATAGATCTTTATACCTAGTATATAGGATGCTTCACCAAAGTCTTTCATAAAAAAATTATTCGATAGCCAAGTCTTGACCAATTGCATCATTAGAATATCATTTCCAATGAGTAATATATCAACGACATATAAAACTAAGAAGACAACAGCACTCCTACTTGTCTTTTTATACACATATGGTTCATCTTTATTTTTGATAAAGTCAAACTCTTTGACTGTCGTATCAAATTAGATATTTCAACTCCTCAAAGCCTGCTTTAATCCAGAAATAGATCTCATTAGCTTGCATACTTGATTTGCCCTCCCACTTGAGACAAATCCCTTTGGCTGAGTCATATAGACCTCTTCCTCTAGATTACCATTGAGGAATGCGATCTTGATATCTATCTGTCAGATCTCATAATCGTAGTATACCGCTATAGCAAGTAAAATCCTGATAGACTTGAGTATAGCCACTGGTGAGAAAGTTTCATCATAGTTAATTCTTTATCTTTGTCTGAAATCCTTCACCACCAACCTAGCTTTGTAGGCTTCTACTTGGCCATCTGCTCCGATCTTCTTCTTGAAGATCCACTTGTATCCTATTAGGGTTACACTCTCAGATGCATCAACCAAGGTCTACGCTTGGTTGGTATACATCTAGTCTATCTCAGATTTTATGACTTTCAGTCATCTGTCTGAGTCTCTACACATGACAGCTTCTGAATAGATCAGTGGATCATTATCCTGAACGATATTGATTGAATTATCATTCTCAATGATAAAATCATATCTCAGAGATACTCGATGCACTCTATCTGATCTTTGGAGAGGAGGTGTGCATTGTGGATGTACTTCATCTTTAGATACTTTTGATTGAGGATCTTCTTATGGTCCAACCACAGGTATTTTTGGATCAATTTGTAGATCCTGAACTTCTATAAGTTTAATATTTCTCCCACTATCTTCTTCTTGGATGAATTTATTTTTTAAAAAAAAATGACGTGCCTACTAACAAATACTTTTTATTCGGTAAGGTGATAGAAGTAGTATCTATTAGTTTTCTTAGGATACCCTATAAACCTACACTTGTCTAATCTAGCATTAAGCTTATATCCAAAAATATTTTTGACATAAGCAGGACAGTCCCAAATCTTAAGATGTTTAAGATTAGACTTTCTTCCCTTCCATATCTCATATGGTGTGCTTGCAACAGACTTTGAAGGCACTCTGTTTAAAATATATGTGGCAGTCTCTAGGGCATATCCACAGAATGATATTAGGAGATTAGTGAAGCACATCATGGATTGCACTATATCCATCAAAATATGATTCCTCCTTTCTGCTATATCATTTAACTGAGGTATATAAAGAGAGGTTCATTCAGAGAGAATACTTTTACTTTTAAGATGATCAAAAAATTCACTGGATAAGTATTCTCCTCTTCGATCAGATCAAAGAACCCTGATACTTTTTTCAGTTTATTTCTTAACCATAC
This sequence comes from Elaeis guineensis, assembly GCF_000442705.2. NCBI lineage: Eukaryota > Viridiplantae > Streptophyta > Magnoliopsida > Arecales > Arecaceae > Elaeis > Elaeis guineensis. Next base: position 76,366,478 of record NC_026002.2, on the reverse strand, counting down.
ATTGATACCTCTTAAACTTATCAAAGCTTCGGATTTATGTTTCATAAGATACACATATCCGAACCTTGATAAATTATCTGTAAAGGTGATAAAATAGGAGTATCCTCTTTTAGCCTGAGTTGTCATCGATCCACATACATCTGTATATACTAGGGCTAACAACTTATTTGCCCTCTCTCTATGTTCAAAAAATAGAGTCTTGATCATCTTATCCATGAGACAAGATTCACAAGTTTTCAATGATTCATAATCATACGGGTCAAAGAATTCTTCTTTGTATAACTTGTTTATCCTTGACTCACTAATATGACTAAGGTGACAATACCAGAGATATGTGATATTCATATCTTCTCTCTTTTTTTTCATATTTCTTTCAATATGAAAAATATTTTGATTGAGTACAAGAACTAAAAGATTATTATCAATATAATCGCTGCCATAAAATTTATTAGAAAAAAAAATGGAGCATCCATTTTCTATTAGTCTGATTTCATAATCTTGTTTTAATAACAAAGGTATAAAAATAATGTTTCTAATAATCTTTAGCATGTAATAACAGTTTTTCAATTCTAAAATTTTGTCTGAAGGCAAATCAAGCATACAGGTTCCTATAGTCTTTGCACGAATGGACTCTCTACTTGCGCCATAGAGCTCAAGATTACCTCTTTTTAGACCTTTGATATTCTGTAGTCGATATAATGAATTATAAATATGCGATCCATAGGTGATATCTAATATCTAAGTATCAGAGTCTGAGCCACTCAATAAAAAATAAGTCTGTATTATATACATACCTTTTGGTGCTACACTTGCACTCTACTTCAATCTTGCAAGATTATTCTTGTAATTATACTTTCAATATCTAAACTTATCATAAAATAAATAGATAATATTTTTATAGATATCTATTGCCTTCTCATTATTACTGACCATCTCAAGATCAGAAATATCCAGAACATTGGAGTTCTTCTCTGATACGAATCTAACTTGCAAGTTTCTTAACCAATCCACATAGCTAGATCGATCAACATATTTCATGCAGTGAAAATAAGAAAGCCATAATGTAGACTTAAATCTACATAAACAAAAAATAATAGTATAAATAGGCTACTCATGTTTGACATACATAACTAGATAAGGACTGTTAAACTAGTTATATCTCTCACTATTTTATCGGATACCATAGCCCTCTCCTATGGAAAATGAGAAATTTTAATTTGATTTCTTAATGGGATTGAGACCCTAATCCCTCAATGAAGTCTTATGGATATCACAACAAATCTCAATGAGTTCAAAGGTAGGAAAGCCTATCTAATTACATCTCATGCAACTCTCAACATAATTCTGACCTCTAAAAATACTCATAGCCTTGTGAATATCATAATAAACTATAGTATTTTTAGTTAAGTCAGATCCTTCATTTTCATACAGTTATATTTGAAAAATGCTACCCTTATGGATATCATAACAAAGCAATATATCCAAAATATATCATAAAATATCTAATATGCACCAAGACAAACCCATATCAATCTCTATAGCTAGCCTTATGGATATCACAATAAACCTATTATGATTTTTGACAGGATATTGACTAGACATAAAGAAAGGTATATGTAGTGTTCAAAAGACTGAGCTACCTTCATTCAAGATTCAAACTAATCCAATTGATCAAAAAAGTGTTAAGATTGGTGGGGGTCCCCCTATTGCTTTATTTTTTTTAGACATCAATAAAATTGGCCAGGCCAACAATGAAATCAGTTAAATAACCACCGCACTTAAAATACTCCTTCAACACCAATTGATTAATCGATTCAAGAAATATGTCAGCTACTGGTTTACAACACTACGACTTAATATGATTTTTATGAGGACTTTAATGATCTCAAGCACATCCTAATTCAATCAATCACAATGATGTACTATTATAGTTATATTTTAACAATCATAATAACTAATTATGGCATCTTATCATATCTCTAAGATATGAAAATATAATCATGTAATATGATTATAATTAAGCATCTCAAGCATATCACATATGTATAAAGTTTTAATAATATGTATGAACACAAAATACTCCTTTCATGATTCTTCTTCTTGGGACATCACAGTGGCACCCCTACACACCATAAGAATACCCTATGGAATAGGAAGAGAGGGTCTCTAAACCCTACTTGCTCTTATGATCAGATGGTCTGGTGATGAACCTCAATTAGAGTATCAAGATACTAAAAAATATTCTACACATACATCATGTATTTAATATAAAATATATCTCTAAGACATGCTAGGATTTGGATGTTCAATCGGGTTCAACCCTTGATCCGACTTGAACCAAACCAAAAAATCATGCTTGATCATAATCAAGATTATAATTTAACCTTTGATTATATAGATTAAGATAAGCTCTGATACCACTGTTGGATTTTAGTGATGCAGTGGAAGGACTAGGTGTTTAAAATTTTTCATTCAAAACATCCGATGCACTAGAAATCCTAATGCTCAAAAATCATTAACTATAATAATCAAAGTACAATAAATTAAACTTGGATAAGATGAATACCTATAATGCTAATCCCAATTTTGATGAGGCATCCAAGTGTTTTCCCTCCAACGATGATCCACACAAAAAATGAACCAAAGACAGCATTTCTTCTTCACCTTGCTTCAAGAGTTCCAGCTCCTAGAACTCGACTAGCCTTGTATCGGTCAGGTTTCTCCAAAAATCTGACTCCACCCTCTCAAAACCTCCTCTAGATTTCTGATTTTTCTTCTTTAGCACCCTTACAACCCTTGTTAGGATCAGATAAGGTTTTTTTAAATCTCAAAGCTTTGTCCTAAAACTAGGATAGGTTGTAAGAAAGAAAGGAGAGTAACAGAGAGAAATTGAAAATCCGATCTGAATACCTCGGACACCCAGCGTCCAGGCCAATTTATAGCCACTAGAGGGATGTCAGAAGTGAGGGACACACCCTATAAAAAAGTCTTATCTGATATGATTATCAGAGATTAGAGTTCTTTTGCTGATCTGATTATCAAAGATAAGAGTTCTTCAAGCAGAAGGATTCTTATCAATGATACATCGATAAGCATCTTCTTCTACATGCGACCAGAGAAAGGATATTTTCATATGCTTTCTCAAATTAAAAAAATTCATAAATATTTATGTGGATAGTGGATTCAATCTTGATCTCAGATCACCTAATAAGGAGATCAAAAAATCCATGAAAAGAAGTGATCCTTGCACCTCTTCATGCGAGTGCTGATCACCACACATGCACACACGTGAGGAAGCTTCCAGCATCCGTTTGGCTATCTGATAAGTCTGGAAAAATTTTAAAAGAATCACCAAAAATAGCTTATCAAATGTGAAACATTATCATAAAAAATTATTTCAATTTGAAAGCATTTGATTAGGAGAAGGACTCTCCAAATTATGGAGAGATGCGATCCTTCTACGCATGCGTGAGAGACCCTTCTCATTTCTAATTTTTCTCCACCCCAAAAATTTTAGAAAAAATCCATCTCATACTTTGAGATGTGCACCAGAGGATGGAGGGTGATATAGGCTACACACATGTCTTAATCCCATACCAGAAGGACTCTTTTCTTCTGCTCATGCCAACATGCATGTGCAAAAACTGTTTTGCGCTAAAAGTCTACCACAACTTGGACTCTTCATAAATGGCATTAATTTAAGATTTGATGCCCTAATTTGAGCTAATTCTAGGTGACACAAACTGACCCAAATACCCACCAAATTGAGCTCACTAATTAGCAAGGGATGAGATCAAATTGATCTTTAAAGGAGCTAGGGTTTCCACACATGCTAGCATGCTTACCGAAATCTTGATTGAATCTAAAATTTCAATCAACCTTTTTCAAAAGGGTCCTTGACCAATTTCTATATGTGTGTGACCCATTGGGTTCTACATCTAACCAGCAGTAAATTTGGATATAAATTGGTCTAATTTAATTAGATTCTAATCTAATCGATTAAGGTCCAATCGAGCTAACTCGAGCTCAATAATTAGAATTCTTTCTAATTAGTGATCGAATTAAAGATAGTGATCGAATTAAATTTTTTAATTTGATCAAAAATTTATAAATCAAGATGACATCTAGCAACGTATCATGACCATCCAGAAGATGTAAAATTTGATGAAAATATCAAATATACCATTCAGTGGTAAGTTACCATGCAATTCAATCCTTCGATCATTCTTACACCCTGAATATGTTCATAAGTATGAAACTATGCCAAACTCAAATACATATTCATATCGATTCTCAAATAATTAATGATGACTCCAATAAAGAAGCATTAAAAATTTTTTCTAATCTCCTTCTTACTTTTGGCAAAGAGATTTTTTTTCGAGTCATCTAGGATTGAGAATACATAAGATGCGATCTCCTCTTACTAGGAGTGATCGATTCCATATTGACTAACTCACAACCTTCATATATACTCCACCATATCCAGAATACCTCATACATGTCTTAATGCCATGCTTGGGTATGAACTAAAATATGGATTCATGTGTATAAAATTTTATGGTGATCTCAGATCTAAGGATCATTTGCACGACTCCCACTTAGAGAACCATTTTTGACATGCAAGGCTTTCATAAGATGTTCTCTTTCATCAAATTAATTCAGTGGACTCATTTCTCAAATGAGCACTCACATCCTTGTATTAGTATCCCATACACAAGTGGCTAGTAAGATCTGCCACCCTCTCCATCGAGCATACGTAGGATGTACCAGTCTATCCAGAATATTGATCTCTAACTCAATGCTCCTACGATCAGAAATATTTAAGATTAAGATTTTTGGATTTTAGATCTCACCAGTATGACCCATTCATGTCTCCTAAAACTATTGCCATAATCTTTGGGGTTTATCATAATCTTAGATATTATAAGATACAGCTAAAATGATGAATCAATATTTTAAATAATAAATATCATTATATGAGTTAAAAAATTATAAAGAAAAGTTTTATTGGAACACACTTATGATTGACTTATAGGGCACTCTTCTTTCAATTGATTCAAATTAGATTAGAATTTATCCCTTGTGTCACAAACTTTTTTCCACACCATTCTTCATGTGAATACCAGATTTGTGTGAGTTTTTTCCCATGCCAATTTCCTCCTTGTTGCCCTCTTTGATTATGGATATGGATAGGATTTGTTAGAGTTTAAATTCAAATCAGATTTGAATTTAAGTTCTAACTTAATCCTTATCTTATCTCCTTATCCCTTGTCACCAATACCTTGAGAAGGGCTACATTCTATGTGACAAAAGGGATGGAAAAATTGATGAAAAACATCTGAGATCATCATGAGAAAGTATGAGGGTGTGACGTTTCTTCTGGGTGTGGGTATCTTCCAAGGCGTGGGTTTTATCCTTAGTGTAAGGGTTTGGGAGAGAAAAAAGAAAGAGAGAAAATAGAAGTTTCCCTATTTCATTTTCTCCTCCACTTCTTGATCCTCCATCAGTCTTCTTCTCTTTTGGAAGAGTCTATGAGATTCAAAAAAGTTCATTCAGCCATCAAGTGATCTCTGTGAGGAGCTAGCACTCCAAGAAGATTGATCAGAGCAGGGCTTCGTGTGAATACCTGTGGAGGCCAGACGTCAATGTGGCTGCTGTGCGACAGAAAAAACCACCAAATCCATGAAAATCAGCTATGGTGAAAATCAACCCATGCTCAGGTATCAAGATTCGATCTCAGAAGATAAGATCTAGTTCATAAATATGATTTATGATTGTTGATTTTAGATTATGCATATATGTTTATGTCATACGATCCATGCGTAGGTAGTTTTAAGATTAGATCTTATGCATGTTAGATTAAATTGTTTAATCTATAATTCTTCCGCTGCCTTTAGATTCAAAAAAATTTTGAAAATCATGCATAAAACTGCCTATCATTTCCTTCACTTGGATCTTCTGGAGGAAGTTCAGAAGAAGGCATGAGTTTTGATGGTGGCATTACTACCATATCGCATCACCAAGGCAATACACACTGGGGTCTATCAAATGGGGCAGTTGGATGGCACACCTCTACCCTGATCTTAGAACTTTGCCAACCTCTAACCTTACTATTAGTAGGAAAAATCTTGTAAAAGCCGACTCCACAATAAAACTCTAATTTTTCTATGATCAAGAAATATTATTGAGTGAAGCAAACTGGAGCAACAAGGTCTCATGTTGAATTGAGCCACCACGCCTCTAGAAAGTCCTGGGTTAAGCCAATCCTCCCTAAGCCAGGTCTCACCATGCTCGAAGTCTTGACTGTCTCACCCTCAAAAGTAGAAGGCTCCAAGCCTCAAGTAATAGTAAGCCCATATTGGCTAAAGAACTCAAGAAAAAGCCCTAAGAAAGCTTTGCACTTAGGACTAAGCCACCGAACCTCTAGGAAGCCCTGGGTTGAGCCAAACCTCCCTAAGCTGGGTCACCATGTCCAAAAGCCTTGGCTACCTCACCCTCAAAAGCAAAAGGCTCCAAGCCTTGAGTAATACTAAGCCCACACTAGCTGAAAAACTCAAGAAAAAGCCCTAAGAAAGCTTCACACCTAAGGCTAGGCCACCATGTCTCTAAGAAGCCCTGGGTTAAGCCAAATGTCTTTTGGAGGAGACATCACACCCAAAAGCCTCAGCTGCCTCCCCCTCAAAAAGCAGAAGGGCTCAGAGCCTCAGATAAGAGTAAACCCACGTTGGTCGAAAAACCTCAAGAAAGTTCTGGAGAGCAAGCACCCTAGGTTGGGCTACCATACCCATCTTCTTCGAGCCTTGAAGACTACAATACGGATGTCTCTTTGAGTTTGAAGTAAAGGATGGCTGAGCTTCCAACAAATCTTCTTCCCATTGATCCAAGAAGATCGAGTCCCCGAAAAGAACCTGCTGAAGTAGAAGAATATAAGCCAGAGGAAAACAACACTTTGAATCACAGCACTACAGAAGCATTCATCCACAACAAGATAAAATAAGTCAAAGCAAATTTCCTCTTAGGGCCTCGCTAGAGCTGGAGATGAATCCTGGCCAAAAATCAGGATGTTTTTCCCTATTTATAAAAGGTTTGGGAGAAATGGCAACCTTTCAACTTCCAGTCCAAGAGCCAAGTGGCACACATTCGGTGACTCTAAAAGACCGTACCCCTAAGAGAAAAAAGAGTTCTTGGTGCCCCTTTCGATGAAAATGCCAATTCAGGGACTACAACATTAAATGACTACACAGTCTTTCAGGAGGGAAGACCCTCTAATTGGATGAGCAATGAATGCTTTGGGATTCATGAGATAATATCAGCATCAAATCCATCAGAGGCTAAAATTGTTGTAGAGCACGGCACCAAATGTGACCAAGGAGGCAAAGTGCTCCAGCGCGGTTTCCAAATCTGCATTAGGGGGGCACTAAATAGCTGTCTACCCTATAGTGCAAGATGATCAAGTCAGAAATTCAGGTACCCAAAAAAGGAATAGTGACAAAAGAAAATTTTACATTTTATAAGAAGTATTACATTAAGAAAAGATAAGCAGATACATCTTAGATTATCCTCCACTCCTGAATCTCGACTGCCACCCTAAGGGTAAACGACTGAGGTATGTGGGTGTCAAGCATATGTTCTAACATCCAAAATAGAAGAACTAGAATTTATTTGAAGAAGACACCTCGGCTTCCCCACCACCATCTCCGAGGTGAATACACCTCAGATCCAGCTTTGGAACCATCCACTATAGGTCCACTTTGTAATCTTGAAAGATCTAAATGTAAGTAGTTGAAGACATCTCAATGACCTCATCTGTTGAAGCTTTCAGTGACTTCTCATCTGCATCGGTCTGGAACCCTCCTTCGTTGAAAGCTGGACAAAGAACTCTTGAAGACTCTACGCATGCATCGATTTGAACCCTTATTCGAGGGAGAGAGGACAAGGCACTTCCCATTGAGCAGCCTCCAAAATCCTCTTTAGGTTCTCATTCCTAACAATGTAACTGTTGACCTATCTTTGGAGGTTCTTGCAGGCTTCTTCGATGAGGCTTTGATCCATTTCCTCTAGGGCTCGACCATGTCTGGCGATCTCTTTTCAATATTCAGCCATCGATGTCCATTTCTCACCACCCTGCTCGA